>NW_026781341.1:1440000-1740000 GCF_030144855.1 Hypanus sabinus
AATTTAGAAGCTTGAGGGGGGATCTTATTGAAACGTCTAAAATTCTAAAGGGATTGGACAGGCTAGATGCAGGAAGATTGTTTCCGATGTTGGGGGGAGTCCAGAAAGAGGGGTCACATTTTAAGGATAAAGTGGAAGTCTTTTAGGACCGAGATGAGGAAAAACCTCTTCACATAGAGAGTGGAGAATCTGTGGAATTCTCTATCACAGGAAACAGTTGAGGCCATTTCATTGGCTATATTTAAGAGGGAGTTAGATATGGCCCTTGTGGCTAAAGGGATCGGGGGTATGGAGAGAAAGCAGGTACAAGGTTCTCAGTTGGATGATCAGTCATGATCATACTGAATGGCGGTGCAGGATCGATGGTCCGAATGGCCTATTTTCTATGTTTCTATCCACCATCAACCCTTTAAATATCATTTGCCAGTCTGTCTTAGCTAATTTACGTCTCATATCTTCAAAGTTGCCCTTCTTTAAGTTCAGAACATTTGGTTCTGAATTAACTATGTCACTCTCCATCTTAATGAAGAATTCCACCATATTATGGTCACTCTTACCAAGGGGCCTCGCATGACAAGATTGCTAATTAACCCTTTCTCATTGCTCAATACCCAGTCTAGAATGGCCTGCTCTATAGTTGGTTCCTCGACATGTTGGTTCAGAAAACCATCCCGCACACATTCTAAGAAATCCTCTTCCTCAGCACCCTTACCAATTTGGTTCACCCAATCTATATGTAGATTGAAGTCACCCATTATAACTGCTGTTCCTTTTTTGCACGCATTTCTAATTTCCGGTTTAATGCCATCCCCAACTTCACTACTACTGTTAGGTGGCCTGTTCACAACTCCCACCAGCGTTTTATGCCCCTTAGTGTTACACAGCTCTCCCCATATCGACTGCACATCCTCCAGGCTAATGTCTTTCCTCTCTATTGCGTTAATCTCTTCCCTAATCAGCAACGCTACCCCACCTCCTTTTCGTTCCTGTCTATCCCTCCTGAATATTGAATATCCCTGGATGTTGAGCTCCTATCCTTGGTCACCCTGGAGCCATGTCTCTGTGATTCCAACTATATCATATTCATTAATAACTATCTACACATTCAATTCATCCACCTTGTTACGAATACTCCTTGCATTGACACACAAAGCCTTCAGGCTTGTTTTTACAACACTTTTAGCCCTTGTACAATTATGTTGAAAAATGGCCCTTTTTGATTTTTGCCCTGGAATTGACTGCCTGCCACTTTTACTTTTCACCTTACTACTTTTTGCTTCTGCTCTCATTTTGCACCCCTCTGTCTCTCTGCACTTGTTCCTATCCCCCTGCCACATTAGCTTAAACCCTCCTGAACAGCATTAGCAAATGTTCCCCCTAGGATTAGGAGGAGGGACAGCCCTCAGCGATTCCTGTGTATGCTCCCTGGAAGCCTCAAGAAATGATAATGATCATGAATCAGGCCCCAGATAGAAAAGAAAAAACAGCGCAGTTTGCTCAGTGTCTCCACAGTACTATACAAATGTTTAATGCGACTCCGTAAGATTTATTCAGTCTCTCCTGCATGATTTGCTCAGGTGATGAGGGGCGAAAATGGAAAGCAGAATTGAGATACCAAACCTATTAGGAGTTACAGGCTGGAAAACATAATGAGAATGAAAAGCTGGACCAGATCATTCAAGCTTTGTAAAGGGCTCTCCAGCAACCTGTGAACATCACTAAAGTACCTGAATGCAAACCTAAGCCTGGGAATCGGGACCAGACTATTGAGAGTGATTTGTGGCCTGCTACAATCACTTCGCAGGAGACCAAGACTTTAATGATGGGAATCTGTCCCCCCTGTTCAATGCCCTACTGCTCCAATGCTTACCAACTAAGTTAGCCAACATGATTAAAACAAATAATATGGATAGGCCTGACAATGACCAAAATCTAATGCGACGAGCTTTGACATATCATTAGGACCCAAATTTCGAATCACAATCAACCCCGAAGGGAACTAATATTAAAGGTGAATATGCTCAGCGGGAAGAAGGATGCGAACGGGCTATATCTGAGGAACAGAAATGGGAGCAAAAACCTACCAAGGGACAGGTGGGGACAACAACCCGTTTAGAAACTGACAAGAAGATGCTTCCAACCACAAGTGCCAACCCTCAGGAAGAGCCCAATTTAATATTGCAAGTTGCTGGAACTCCAGTTCCGTTTATAATTGATATGAGGGCAACCACAACCACTCTCGATCAGGAAATAGTATCGGAAAAGGGATTCCAGCTATCAGATGCTACAATCACTCTGTCTGGGTTCGAAGGCACGGAACGTACCTATTCACGTACCCAGCCACTGCAGCTGGAATTCCAGGGGAGCCAGTGTGAGGTTTCATTTACAGTCACCACCAGACGGGGGGTGTAATCTAGCAGGGAGAGACTTGCTCTGTCCGTTGGAAGTCGAGATTCTTTGCACAGACAATGCTGTCACCCTTGTCAGGAGAACAACCGATAGCTTCCCCAGTTTCCGACCCCCAAGTGGAGGGCACTTAATTTGGACCCCACTCCTTCTGCCAGCAGCCAACCCTCATGTGACTCTGTGCTTTGACCCTACGGGGTGCGTCACTGAGGAAAGCCAATATTATGCACCCCTCGAGGGACATAAGTTCCTGGTCACGGTGATTAGAGGTTACAGGAAGAGACGGTATTGCATTACTGGCCGAATTTCCGGATTTCCTTTGGCGACAGACAGAACTGGTAGTTCCCCATACCACCATTAGGATTTGCTCTGAGTTCAAGCCAAAGAGCCCAGGGTTCCTGGCCTACACCCTAACGAAGCAAGCCTCCAGCACCGAAGGAGACTGGCAAGACTTGGCCGTGGGTCTAGTCCAATACGGGAAGGAGTCTGAGGTGAAGATGGGATATCTGGTAAGACAACCTTTTAATAGTGACCAATCCCAAGATGCTGTACCCCATCTCTGTGCAATTTCAGGCCAGGAAGTCTGTTGCACCAACTGCCCCCCTGTCAGGATCACCATGAAAGAAGGACAGACTCTCCCATCCATTTAGCAATATCCCCTCAATCCCGAGGCAAAGTTTTATGAGGATGGAAGCTCTTTTGTGGATCCAGCAGGATAATATATTCTGACTATGCAATAGTGATGGGCAGTGAAGTAATTGAACTGGCCTCTTTTGAAGCAACTGTCTCCACCCAGAAGGCTGAGCTGTTTGCTCTGACTCATGCCTGTATCCCAGCAACAGAGTAAAGTGGGAACATTTTCACAGACTCTGTTATGCATTTGGAATTGTACATGACTACGGGGCTCTCTGGGAACATGGGGATTCCTGACTTCCTCTGGCCACCCCATTAGTAATGTCACCTTTGTAAACAACTTACTCACCGCTCTACAGATACCTCATGTTTCGTTCTTCTCAGGGTGACGCCTCTGAGGAGGAGTGAGAACTGTGGTCCCAGATGGGGTGCCAGAAAGACTCCAACCTAGGTTTTTGGATCACCTAGTGGGACAGGTTTGTGTTCCTACACAGTTTTTACCAATATTGGTCGATTATATATGTAATTATACACACCTGGGAAAGGAGGGAATGGATGGTAACCTGTACCCTGCAGACTGGGTACGAGTCCCTTGACAGGTGGACCTTTTTGTGTCTACAAGTTGATTTTATTGAATTACATAGAGTACATTGCTATAGATACTGCTTAGATATTATAGATGTGTTTAGTTGATGGGTTGAAGCTGTTCCAACTACCAATAATACTGTTATGACTGTTGTGAAGGTATTATTACGGGAAATAATTCCCCGGTATGGCCTGCCAGAGATGCTGAGCTCTGACAATGGCCCAAACTTCGTGATGAAAGTAAACAAAGGCATACATAACGAACTAGCTATCCAGCAACAATTCCACTGTGTGAACCACACACGGGCCGCTGGCAGAGTGGAGAGAGCCAATGGCACTCTGAAGAGTAAATTGGCCAAACTAACAGTGGAGACTGGACTCACTTGGTTGAAGGGTCTACCGTTACCCAGTTCCACATGAAGGTTACCCCACAGGGGAAAACAGGGTTGTCACCAGCTGAAATCATTTATGGACGGCCCATGAAGACACCCTGGGGACTAAGACCTTGTGTACCATTGCTCCCAGAAAGTCTACCAGCAAAATTGGATATTCATATCTGAGGGGAAGACATGGGAAAATATATATGCCAACTAACCAAAATGTTCCAAGCATACATTCACAGGTACGACAGGCTTACAAGGAAGAGAACTATTCCGCAGAGAGGAGTGACTATCCCATGATGGAACCTGGGATTTTTTTTCCTGATGAAGAACTGGGATTTATGGAATCTTGGACCTCGGTGGAGAGGACCATATCAGGTGTTACCGACCACTCCCACGGCTGTGAAACTGAAGGGGCGAGAAATCTCGGTGGATACATCATTAGGTGCCAAACATGTTACTGAAGGAACTGAGTAGAAGGTCTCTCTTGGACTAATGGAAAATGTATTGGTTGTTAGTGGTGTTCATGTTTATGTCTTTGAGAGGGCTCACCCCAGCATCTGGGGGCCCCCATGTTAACACATTTCCGTCTTTCTGTTATACTTATGCAAAACAGGTAGAACTAGTTGCCTGATGGGTTTGTGCTGAAATTCCACAGCATGGTAAAACTATGGTTCCAATGTCAGTAATCCCGCTCAACCAGAGTGAGGAACTCTCAGCCTGGGTTTTCTCAAATAACATAAGGGGAAGTGAGATGAGGACCTGTGGTCCAGTCAGAGATGACTGTGGCTGTCAGTGTTTTGAGGAATGGTGTCTCAGGCCCCCATCAAACGGAACTTCCAATACTGGGAAACATGCATCCTGGCCATACTTGCAGGTGACCAGCAGCCGAGAGGAACAACTGAGACTGATTGATTTTGGATGATTACTTTTCTCTCCTATGGAGTAGCCAGGAATTCATCAGAGATAATCAATTTGGATACAGCACTTGAGGAGCTGGCCACGATATTGCAGGGGCCCTGACAGAAACACAGGCCCACGTAACAGAAATATCCACTGAAATGATTGCAATCTGGCAAACAGTCCTACAGAATCATATGGCTTTAGATTTTATCCTAGCTGAGAAAGGGGGAACCTGTGCTATTATTGACACAGAATGTTGAACCTATATCCCTGATGAATCTACTACCATTACATCCCTCTCCAAGCACACTGCAAAGGAGATTGACAGCATCAAGAATGTAAGGCAGGATTTACACGGGTTCACTGAAGGATCGAAATGGTGATCTGTGAAGGCCTGTTTGGTAATATGTGGGGCATGATACTGCATTATAGCCTAATAGTTGTACATATCTTTGTTGTAATTACTGTTGTACACTGTCTTTACCCACTGATAAGCCAATGCTGTCATCAGTTGCTTTCTCTATAAAAAGTTAGCTTTGTTGATATTGTAATGATCAAAAGGAGGGAATGATAAAGTCTGTAAAATGGTTAACACTTTGTTAAACAATAGCAGCCTGTTTTTCTGAAAGAAACTGCTGATGATCAACCGATGTGCTGAGCCATATTTCTTCTTGAGGGTAGCTAGCTGGAGTTTCAAGATGCTTATCTCCATGTGCACTCATGAGAAGAGATAGGACAGCTTCAGTCTGTTCTGTGTCTGGAAGCCTTTATGACTGTTTTGTAATTTATCTATAGGGGCGGCTCATGTAGTAAATACCTTTGGCTCCAGCCTGTCTTGTGTGGGGGTATCTGGATGGATATATCCGCGGTGTAAGGGGAATTGTTAGTCAGTTAGTAGATTGGGTGGGGACAGTCATTGACTGTTCCTGTTTGAGCGACTAACTGAGTAAGCCCCAGGTACGTGGAATAAAGAGTTTGTACCGCACGGTCTCTGAGTGACTCTCTCCAGCTTCGACTTACAGAATGGGAGTGGTTTTAAAGGGCTGGAAACCGGAAGCTCATTACCAGACATGGAGTGATTGCAACTGGGTCTGACAGAGGCATAACTGGTTGTTCTGGGCACATTCAGTCTCACTCCAACTATAACCCACCTTCCCTTTTACAGGTATGTAATGTCTAAAGGACCAGTGTTTGAGTAAATGAGACTCACCAAACTTTCTCCTGACTGAATCAATGGAATCTCCGATTCTCCTGAGGCAGAGTTGATCTCTCCAGTTTATGCTCTCAGTCCTCGGGCTGGTTCACTTA
The DNA here is from genome assembly GCF_030144855.1 of Hypanus sabinus. Classification (NCBI taxonomy): domain Eukaryota; kingdom Metazoa; phylum Chordata; class Chondrichthyes; order Myliobatiformes; family Dasyatidae; genus Hypanus; species Hypanus sabinus. The sequence goes on from NW_026781341.1 coordinate 1,446,216, forward strand.
TTGCTGTTCCCGTCTTCAGCCGTCGTTTGCTTCTAGTTGGGGTTTTTCTTCCAATAAACCTCTCACTGCAGGTCTAACTTTAACCAGAGAGACAATGAAGCACAATAACAATAAAAAGGAGAACCAAATATTTCTGCTTAATGTTACTAAGAACAAAACGTTGAAGGCTGATATAATGATTTCAGTAAACATTTTTTTATTTTCACTCACACATCACAAACCAATATGGGATAAGGAGGAGCCATCATTCAGTCAGGAACAGAATTATGTGCTTTGGTCCAACTGGTCTGCCCCACCATTTAACCATGGCTGACTTTCATTCCAGCACAACATTCCTGCCTTCCTCCTGTAACCCTGAGCTACTCAGCAATCATCAATATGTTAATCTCTGTCATATGTATACCCAAATGGCAGCTTCAGCCAACCTCTGTGGCAACAAATTCCACAGATCAGACATCTTCTGGCCAATTTTTTTTCCCTCTCTGTTTTAAAGGGAAGCTTCTTTATTCTGAGACTGCGCTGTCAGATCACAGTCTAATGGAAACATCCTCTCCATGTCCACTGTATCCAGGCTTTTCAGCATTTGGTAGGTTTACTTAACCATACATCCCCCACCACCCCCACCGTCCTGATGAACTCCATTGAGCACAGGTCCAGAACAATCAAATGCTCCTCACACATAATGCCGAACATTCCTGAGATTATTCTTGTAAACCTTGTTAGCAACAACTGTACTGAACACATTTCTAGGAATAACAAACTAATTGGTACCAGAGTAATTTGCAGGGAAAGTTGTGGTTACTTTACTGTTCTACTATCACAGAGTGAGCCATTTCCACTCCCACGTTAAAACAGGTACATTTCAGGAAACAGAAACTAATCCAGAATGAATGTAATAAAAGAAATTGTAATTACCAAACTGCTCAGCATGTAAGGTACAGCTGTGGGGAGGGGAACAATCTTTATAATTCAGGTTAATAACATTTTGTCAGGATGACTTGAAGCATTTTCAGTTTTTAGTGCAGATCTCCAGCAACTTCAGATTCTGCCCGATTTCCACCACTTTATCCAGATTTGACTTCCACAAAATGGGAGTGATTTTAAAGGGCTGGGCTGCTGGAAACACATTACCAGACCTGGTGTGATTGCAACTGTGCCTGACAGAGGCATAAATGGTTCTTCTGGGCACATTCAGTCTCACTCCAACTATTTCCCATCTTCTATTGTACAGGTATGTAATGTATAAAGGACCAGTGTTTGAATAAATGAGACTCACCAAACTTCCTCCTCACTGACTCACTGGGAACTCCAAGTCAGCTGATTCAGTGTTGTTCTCTCCAGTTGATGCTCTCAGTCCTCGGGCCAGTTCACTTGTTGCTATTCCCACATCTTTAGCCATGGTTTGCTTCCAGTTGGGGTTTTTCTTTCAATAAACCTCTCACCGCAGGTCTAACATTAATCACAGAGATAATGGAGCGCATTAACAATGAAAAGGAGAACCAAACATTTCTGCTTAATGTTACTAAGATCAAAACTCATTGAAATTTAAACGTTGCAGCCAAATATAATAATCTCAGTGAACAATCTTTTATTGTCCCTCACACATCACAAAACAATGTAGGATAAGAAGGAGCCATCATTCTGTCATGGTAATACATAAGACACAGGAACAGGATTAGGTGATTTGATCCTTCTGGGCTATAAAAGCGCAGGAGCAATGTGTGGTTAAGTGCCATGCTCAAGGATACAACACACTGCCTGGCCTGAGGCTCAAACTCATGACCTTCAGATAGCTTAACCACTTGTCCACGTGCACATCACAGAAACCACTCACCCCCCCTAGACTTCCCAGTCCCTCGGTAAAGCAGGCAGTGAAATCAAAGATCCCCAAAACCTGGGACATTCTCCTTTCTCACCGACCCCAGTCCGGGAGAAGACATAACTGCCATAAAGCTCAAGGACTAATGTGAGCAGCCTCAGGAAACGAGGCGAGTTGGGGGAAGTTAACGGGACTCAGTGACCAACATCAGATTCCCCAACACAACATAGAGGAAGCATCCTGACCCATCCAGGAACTCTGAGCACACACCACGTCATCTCGCATCACAAAGCGAAGGGCAGGGCAGATCTGCAGTAAACAGCCTCACGTGACCTGTCGGTGGGTCTCCCATTTCAACTCTGTGGAAATAGACAGCCTGGGCTCCAGGTTTGGATCATTCAATGCAGATTAAGTGAAGTCTACACACTTTTGACCAGCCCAGATAATTGGTCCTCAGTTCGGTGCTCACGGCCAACATCGGATCTCCCCACTTGGGATCGGTCTCAATACTCACCGATGGGAACGCAATATCTTTGGCCCACAGACAGTGACACTGACCCCTGACTCCCCCTCCCAGGAGGTGAGGACCCTTCCCTCAATCCCACAGATGATGCACTTCTGCACTGAGCGGAAAAGAAAACACCGCCCGGCCGGAGACAGTGAACATGCGTGAAGTGAGGGCAGGAGGGCAGGGCCTCGGAAACAGATGCACAGGTGCTGCCCATCTGCTGTTAAATGGGAGGGGCAAACTGGATCACGTGACCAGTCGGGTTTCCCACTCCAGACAGAGTTTTCCAGCTACCCACCATTCTGTGTAAAGAAACAAACTTGCTGCTTACATCTTTTCTCACCTTAAATATATTAGACATTTCAACCCCCAGGAAAAATAGATTGTCTGTCCACTCAGAATCAGAATCAGGTTTATTATCACCGGTGTGTGTCATGAAATTTGAAAACCGTGCAGCAGCAGTTCAATGCAATACATATTATAAAAGGGAAAAACACCCAAAATAAAATAATAAAAATAAACAACTAAATCATTTACAGTATATCTGGGACCCTTACTCTTTGTGATTTTGATAAATGACCTGGATGAGGAAGTAGAGGGATGGTTTAGCAACTTTGCTGATGACACAAAGGTTGGGGGAGTTGTGGATAGTGTGGAGGGCTGTTAGAGGTATCAGTGGGACTTTGACAGGATGCAAAAATGGGCTGAAAAGTGGCAGATGGAGTTCAACCAGGATAAGTGTGAAGTGGTCCATTTTGTTAGGTCAAACATGATGGTAGAATATAACATTAATGGTAAGACTCTTGGCAGTGTGGAGGATCAGAGGGATCCTGGGGTCCCAGTCCATAGGACACTCAAAGCTGCTACGCAGGTTGACTCTGTGGTTAAGAAGGCATATGATGCATTGACCTTCATCAATCGTGGGATTGAATTTAGGAGCCGAGAGGTAATGTTGCAGCTATATCTGACGCTGGTCACACCCCACTGTGTTCAATTCTGGTTGCCTCACAACACGAAGCATGTGGAAACCATAGAAAGGGTGCAAATTTGATTTACACAGATGTTGCCTGGATTGGGGAGCATGCCTTATTAGAAAAGGTTGAGTGAACTCGGCCTTTCCTACTTGGAGCAACGGAGGATGAGAGGTGGCCTGATGGAGGTGTATAAGATAATGACAGGCATTGATCGTTGGATAGTCAGAGACCTTTTCCCAGGTCTGAAATGGTTTTGACAAGACAGCACAGGTTTAAGGTGCTGGGGAGTAGTTGCAGAGGAGATGTTACGGATAAGTTTTTTTTACTCAGAGAGTGGTGAGTGTGTGGAATTGGCTACCGGCAATGGTGGTGGGTGTGGGTAGAATATGGTCTTTTGGATAGGTACCTGGAGACACTGGAGAAAAATAAAGAAATACTAGCTTAAGAAAAATAGAGGGCTATGGGTAACCATAGTAATTCCTAAGGTAGGGACATATTGGCACAACTTTGTGGGCCGAAGGTTTTGTATTGTGCTGTAGGTTTTCTATCTTTCTGTGAATAAATTAAACATTGTGCAACAAACAGAAATACTATATATTTTAAATGTGAGGTAGTGTTCAAGGGTTCAATATCCATTTAGCAATCGGAGGCAGAGGGGAAGAAACTGTTCATGAATTACTGAGTGTGAGCATTCAGACATCTGTACCTCCTTACCTGCTGGTAACAGTGAGCAAACGACATGCCCTGGGTGCTGGAGGTCCTTGATAATGGACGCTGCCTTTCTGAGACATGGCTTCTAATCCTCTGGTAATCTTATAAACGTCAATCCAGTCTCACACCAGCTGGCACGGCTCCAGAGAAAACAACACAATTTTGTCCAACCTCCCGTTAAAGCTCAGGCCCTCTAATCCAGGCAATATCCTGGTAAACCTTTTCTGCGCCCACTCCAAAGCCCCGACATCCTTCCGAGAATGGGAGCGACCAGAACTGTATGAAAGACTCCAGATGTGGTCTAACGAGTTTTATAAAGCTGCAACACAACTTCCCGACGTTTGAACTCAATGCTTCAACTAATAAAGACAACCATGCCATTTGCCTTCTTAACCACCCGATCAATCTGTGCAGTCTCTTTCAGGGAGCGATGAACTTGGAGTCTAAGATCCCTCTGATTATCAACACTGTTCAGGGTTTTGCATTTAACCTACATTCGACCTACCGAGCTGCCAAGATGATCATCACTAATCAAATCTCACTGAGATTTCTCAGGTCCTGTTGAATTTATTACCAAGTGCACAAGTACGGGAAGGTACAGGTACAGAGAAACACTGACTTGTAGCAGCATCACAGGCAAGTACATTCAGATAACACACAGAACAGCAATTATACAATTCTCTGGCAGTAACAAGATAGAAACATGTTTTACTTCATCCTGCTAATAGGACCAGAACAACGGGCTGAGCGGCGGCTCATCTCAGACGGTTCGGTTTGAAGGTCTCACAACCCGGACCGACCCCGGCAGATTCTGTGAAGGAAGCGAGGCGAGGCCGCCAGTTCTGGAAAGTTCATCCCCTCCCCCATCAGGTTTCACCGATCACCTTGTGTTTCTCTCTCCCTTCCCCACCCCCACCTTTTATTCTCCAGTCCTGCCGAAGGGTTTCGGCCGGTTATGTCGACTGTATTCTTCCCCTAGATGCTGCCCGGTCTGCTGAGTTCCTCCAGCTCGCATTTCCAGAATCTGCAGGGTTTATCTTGTTTGAATTCGGGAAAGTTAACTCACCACTCAACGTCAGACCTCCCCGCTCGGGACCGGCTTCAATACTCACCGAAGGGAAATTGTTGCCCCGCAGAGAATAATCCGTCTCCGGCTCCCCGTCCAAGGGGGCAAGGACCCCCTCCCGATCCCGACCCCGATCCCGGACCCGGACCCATCGCTGATCCACTTCCACAAAGAACGAAAAATCCATCCCTGCCTGGCTCGGGCCTGTGAGCATGCGCAATATAATACTTTTTGCGTGCTACAGGCGGTGGGCGGAGCCACGGAAACAAACCCGCAAATGCTGCCGATCTGCGGTAAAACACGATCACGTTTCGCTGGAGGGTCTCCCATGTGACCGGTGACTGTTCCTCGCCCTTCACATACTGCCCTACCCACCGCCGCATTTCCCACATTATTTCATTATTTCCCTATATCATTTCCATACGTATTTAGATTTCCCCTCCGAATCCTCCCCGATCCCTTTCCCTCCAGCCCCAGGTCACAGAGTTCTCAGAGTTTTGATTCACTTCCCATCACAATACACAATAGACAATAGGTACAGAAGTAGACCATTCGGCCCCTCGAGTCTGCACCGTCATTCTGAGATCATGGCTGATCATTCACTATCAATACCCAGTCCCTGCCTTGTCCCCATATCCCTTGATTCCCCTATCCATCAGATACCTATCTAGCTCCTTCTTGAAAGCATCCAGAGAATTGGCCTCCACCGTCTTCCGAGGCAGTGCATTCCACACCTCCACAACTCTCTGGGAGAAGAAGCTCTTCCTCAACACTGTTTTAAATAACTGACCTCTTATTCTCAATCCATGCCCTCTGGTACTGGACTCTCCCAACATCTGGAACATATTTCCTGCCTCAATCCTATCAAATCCTTTAATTATCTTAAACGTTTCAATCAAATCCCCTCTCAATCTCCTCAATTCCAGCGTGTACAAGCCCAATCTCTCCAATCTCTCTGCGTAAGACAGCCCTGCCATCCCAGGAATCAACCTAGTGAATCTACGCTGCACTTCCTCAATTGCCAGAATGTCCTTCCTTAAACCTGGAGACCAAAACTGTACACCATATTCCAGGTATGGTCTCACCCGGGCCCTGTACAAATGCAAAAGGACATTCTTGCTCTTGTACTCAATTCCCCTTGTAATAAAGGCCAACATTCCATTTGCCCTCTTCACTGCCTGTTGCACTTGCTCATTCACCTTCATTGACTGATGAACTAGGACTCCTAGGTCTCTTTGCATTTCTCCCTTACCTAACTCTACACCGTTCAGACAATACCCTGCCCTCTTGTTCCTGCTTCCAAAGTGGATAACTTCACATTTATTCACATTGAATGACATCTGCCAAGTATCTGCCCACTCACCCAGCCTATCCAAGTCTCCCTGTATTCTCCTAACGTCCTCTTCGCATGTCACACTGCCAGCCAGTTTAGTATCGTCAGCAAACTTGCTGATATAGTTTTCAATGCCCTCATCTAAATCGTTGACATAAATCGTAAAGAGCTGTGGTCCCAATACAGAGCCCTGTGGTACCCCACTAGTCATCTCCAGCCAGTCCAAGAAACACCCATTCACTGCTACTCTTTGCTTTCTATCTGCCAACCAGTTTTCTATCCATGTTGAAACCCTGCCCCCAATGCCATGAGCTCTGATTTTACTTGCCAATCTCCTATGTGGCACCTTATCGAATGCCTTCTGAAAATCTAGGTACACTACATCCACTGGCTTACCCTCGTCTAACATCCTTGTTACACCCTCAAAAAACTCCAACAGATTAGTCAAGTATGATTTGCCCTTGGTAAATCCATGCTGGCTCGGCCTAATCCTATTGCCATCAAGATGTGCCACTATTTCGTCCTTAATAATGGACTCAAGCATGTTCCCCACAACTGACGTTAGGCTAACAGGGCGATAGTTCTCCGTTTTCTCCTTCCCTCCCTTCTTGAAAAGTGGGATAACATTAGCCACTCTCCAAGCTTCAGGAACTGATCCTGAATCCAAGGAACATTGGAAAATGATTACTAATGTATCCCCAATTTCCTGAGCCACCTCTTTTAGAACCCTCTGATGCAGACCATCTGGACCCGGGGATTTATTAGCCTTCAGTCCTAACAGTCTACTCATCACAGTTTCTTTCCTAATGTCAATCTGTCTCAATTCCTCTGATATCTTATGACCCTGGCCCATCCATATATCTGGGAGATTGCTTGTGTCCTCCCTGGTGAAGACAGATCTAAAGTACGCATTAAATTCTGTTGCCATTTCCCTGTTTCCCATAACAATTTCTCCCAATTCATTCTTCAAGGGGCCAACATTGTTCTTAACTATCTTCTTTCTCTTCACATAGCTAAAAAAGCTTTTGTTATCCCCTTTTATATTCCTGGCTAGACTGAGCTCATACCTGATTTTTTCTCTCGGTATTGCTTTTTTAGTTAAAATCTGCTGTTCCTTAAAACGTTCCCAATCATCTGTATTCCCACTCATCTTAGCCCTGTCATACTTAGCCCTGTCATACTTCTTTTTCTTTAATGGTATACAATCTCTGACTTCCTTTGTCAACCACGGTGGCCCCCTTCCCCCTCTTTGAATCCTTCCTTCTCATTGGAATGAACTGCTTTTGCATCTTTTGTATTTTGCCCAAGAATATCTGCCACTGCTGATCCACTGTCTTTCCTGCCAGGGCATCCGCCCATTTAACTTTGGCCAGCTCTTCCCTCATGGCTCCGTAGTCTCCTTTATTTAATTGCGACACTGACACCTCTGATCTGCCCTTATCCCTCTCAAATTGTAGATAAAAACTTATCATGTTATGATCACTACTTCCTAATGGCTCCTTTACTTCAAGATCACTTATCAATTTCTGTTCATTACACATCACCAAGTCCAAAATAGCATCGTTCCTGGTTGGCTCAAGCACAAGCTGTTCCAAAAATACATCCCTTAGACACTCCACAAACTCCCTATCCTGGGGTCCAGCACCTACCTGATTCTCCCAGTTCACCTGCATGCTGAAATCTCCCATAACGACTGCATTACCTTTAGCACATGCCAATGTTAACTCCCTAATCAACTTGTACCCAATATCCACGCTACTGTTTGGGGGCCTGTACACAACACCCATTAGGGTCTTTTTACCGTTACTGTTCCTCAGCTCAAACCACACAGACTCTACTTCCCCTGTTCCCAAGTCACCTCTTGCTAAGGACTGAATCTCATTCCTCACCAATAGGGCCACCCCACCCCCTCTTCCCATATTTCTGTCTCTACGATAGCACATATACCCTGGTACACTCAATTCCCAGGCCTGATCCCCTTGCAGCCATGTCTCCGTTATCCCAACAATATCGTAGTTCCCCATTTTCATCTGAGCTTCAAGCTCACCTGTCTTATTTCTGACACTACGCGCATTGAAGTATAGAATTCTTAGCCCATTCCTCCTCTCTATGCTTAAAACACTGTCTATTGTACCTAACCCAGCTCCTTGAACTTCCATCGGGCTAATTGCACCTTGAATTTTGATGACCTTCTCAAGATCACCCAAACCTTCTACACATTTAACCCCATGCTCCTTCTGACCAACCCTCTGGATCTGGATCCCTGCCCCCTGCACATCTAGTTTAAACCCCCCTGAGCAGCACTGGTAAACATTCCTGCAAGAATGTTAGTACCCCTCCGGTTCAGATGTAGACCGTCCCTTCGAAACAGATCCCAATGTACCTGGAACAAAGACCAATTATCCAAAAACCTGTACCCTTCCTTCCTGCGCCATGCTCTCAGCCTCGTATTAATGTGCATAATCATTCTATTCTTCGCCTCACTCGCACGTGGCACAGGTAGCAATCCCGAGATTGTCACCCTGGAGGTCCTGCCTTTCAGCTTCACTCCTAACTCCCTGAACTCTCTAAGCAGGACCCCCTCACTCACATTACCTACATCGTTGGTCCCTACATGGACCACTGCATCTGGGTTCATGCCCTCGTTCTCAAGAATAGCCTGCACCGGATCTGAGATGTCCCGGACCCTGGCACCAGGGAGGAAACATACCATCCGAGACTCCCGATCTGCCCCACAAAATCTCCTATCTGCCCCCCTGACTATAGAATCCCCTAAAACTATCGCTCTCTTCTCTTCCCTCCTCCCCTTTCTTGTTGAGGGGAAACTAGACACACAAATCCCGACACACAATTCAGACCCACACAGAAAATGAGCTGGTTTCTTTTAAATCAGTCAACACACACAAAATGCTGGTGGAACGCAGCAGGTCAGGCAGCATCTATAGGGAGAAGCGCTGTCGACGCTTCGGGCCGAGACCCTTCGTCAGTCCTGAAACGTTCCGAAACGTCGACAGCGCTTCTCCCTGTAGATGCTGCCTGACCTGCTGCGTTCCACCAGCATTTTGTGTGTGTTGCTTGAATTTCCAGCATCTGCAGATTTCCTCGTGTTTGTCATTTAAATCAGTCTAAGTTTATAAACACCCATTTCTATTCACATTCCTCTGGCCTCACTGGACAGGAACACTGCAACATTAAGTGAGAAACAACAGGAGGAGGCCATTCGGCCCCTTTAACCATCAGCAAGATGGAGGCTACTCTCCCATCTCAGCCACATGCTTCTACCGATCTTGATTTTCTCGATCCCTTGGCTCGTCACAAATCTGCCAGCCTCTGTTTTATGTGAGGACGATCACCGAGTCTTCAATACCCTCTGTGGTGTGGATTTACAGACATTCACCACCCTCGGAGTGGAGACATTTCCCCTCATCTCAGTCCCGACATTTTCACTGCCATCATATTTGACCTACTAAAATGAACCCACTTCACACTTACCTGGGCTGAACTCCATCTGCCACTTCTCAGCCCTGTTCTGCATTCTATCAATGTCCCGCTGTAAAGTCTGACAGCCCTCCACACTATCCACAAAACATCCAACCTTTGTGTCATCAGCAAACTTACCAACCCATCCCTCCACTTCCTCATCCAGGTCATTTATAAAAAACACAAAGAGTAAGGGTCCCAGACCAGATCCCTGAGGCTCTCCACTGGTCACCGGCCTCCATGCAGAATATGACCCATCTACAACCACCCTATGCTTTTAGAGGGCAAGCCCGTTCTGGATCCACAAAGCAATGTCCCCTTGGATCCCATGCCTCCTTACTTTCTCAATAAGCCTTACATGGGTTACCTTATCAAATGCCTTGCATAAATCCATATACACTGCATCTACTGCTCTTTCTTCATCGATGTGTTTAGTCACATCATCAAAAAATTCAATCGGGCTCGTAAGGCACGACCTGTCCTTCACAAAGTCATGCTGACTATTACTAATCATATTATACCTCTCCAAATATTCATATCCATAGCGACTTATCCAACTTGATGCTTTCCAAAAGCTGCAGCACATTCTCTTTCTTAATATCTACATGCTCAAGCTTTTCAGTCTGCTCCAAGTCATCAGTACAATCACTAAGATCCTTTTCCATAGTGAATACTGAAGTAAAGTATTCATTAAGTATCTCTGCTATTTCCTACGGATCAATACACACTTTCCCACTGTCACACGATATTTCAGGGTGAAAGGTGAAATATTTTTGGGGAATCTGAAGGGGGATTCTTCACTCAGAGGTTGGTGAGAGTGTGGAATGAGCTGCCAGTGGAAGTGGTGGATGTGGGTTCAAGTTAGACACTAAAGAGAAAATTGGGTAAGGACATGGATGGGAAGTGTATGCAGGCTGTTAGCAGTAAAAACAAAAACGGGTCGGTATTGACTAGAAGGGCCGAACGGCCTCTTTCAGTTCTGCTGGGCTCTGTGACTCTAATAGTATTCTGATTTGTAATTTCCACAGTCATGTGCTTTGCTGCTAATTACCGAAACCAGTAATTTACAGAATGGGTGTAGAGGCTGCCCAGTGACTGTTCCTGTGATCAAAGTCACTGAGACGTCTCATCACTGAGCAGATAATGTCTTCTCCATTCCCTTTCACTCAGTCCGTCACTCAACACCTTCCATGTTTACAGGAAATCACAGAACTCACAGAGAAGGAAACCGTGACAGAGGATTCCCTGCTTTTCCTCAGACCTGGTGATGGGGAAAGGCTCCCAGTCCCAGAGAGTGATGTAGGAATCAGGAATGATTTGGCAAAGTTGGACAAAATGCTGAAAAGATTTCTGCAGCTCGGTATGGTAAAACAATGCACCGAACTAACATTGAAATATTGCTGACGTAACAAAGAACGTCAACAAACTAACCCTGCAATATGGTGTAAAATCCCGCTCCCCATACTAATACGGGTTATGCACACCAAAGAACAAACTGCCGGAGGAACTCAATGGGTCGGACAGCATCTGTGGAGGGAAATGGACCGTCAACATTTCGGGCCGAGACCCTCCCTCTGGACTGAGAGTGGACGGGAAATAGTCAGAGAAAAGAGGTGAGGGCTGGGGATGGGGCAAGAGCTGGGGAGTGAGAGGTGGATCCAGGTGGGGGGGGGAGGTGGAAGTTGGAAATAGTGACAAGGGTGGGACGTCAGTAGTTGGGGCAACACAGGGCTGCAGAAAGTTTAAATTAATTCCATAGAGGATGAACAAAAAGGTTAGAGAGTATTTGTTATAGAGAGTGCAATGAAGATACACCTAACTGATCCCTGGAGTGGTGGGGTCATAAATTGAAGAAAGATCAAATGTGGTAACTCTAAATGTCATTTAGAGAATCGAGGACTGAGAGGTGAACACATTTAAATGCACAGCATCATTATCGGTTGAATCAGGGATCCCAGTCTCTGAAAAAGGGGATGGGAATCGAGCCCGTGAGTCTGTGACCTGGAGGTGGAGGGAAAGGGATCGGGGTAGACATGGTGTGGAAAAGTAGACATGTATCTGGTGTAAATATGGAATAATGTGGGGAATGCGGCGTATGGGTCGGGCAGCGTGTGAGCGGCGAGGAGCAGAGACACCGGTTCAGGAGGGAGTCCCTCCACCCGTCACCTGATCCCGTTTCTTGTTCACGTTTTTCTGCAGATCTGCAGCATCTGCGGGTCACTGTTCTACGTGTACGTGTAGCTTCATCTTTCACCCGTTCAGACAAGTCAGTGAGATCCGGATCTGTCACGTCCTCTGTTGTGGGTGGACAATGTTTTTTTTGCCTGCAATATTTTCTGCATGTTTCATACACAGTTTCGACGTGCTGAAGTGCTGCCAACGTTTCTGGGTGTCTGACCCATTTATGTGAGAATTTAGCCATTTGTATTTATCTGAGTTTCTCAGAAATGTGTAAAGTTTAATTCAGCTTCACTTCAGAATTTCCAAAGCAACAACCCAGTCAGTCAAATAGTTCCACAGAATTAAAAGTTTATTAGATTTTTATTTTTTCTATTTTTGAACTATATATATATTCTTATTTTAAATCACAATTGTTAAAATCTTTTGTTAAGTATTAGGTTCTACTGCTACCACAGAGACAATAAATTTCATGGCACATTTCCCCTTTCATGAGTTATATTTCATGGGTTGAAATTCATGGGTTGAATTGGGGATGAATAAAGTATCTATCTATCTATCTATCTATCTATCTATCTATCTATCTATCTATCTATCTATCTATCTATCTATATGCCGGTGCTATTAAACCTGATTCTGATATTGATATGGGAGACCCACCACCGGTCACCTGATCCCTGTTACTGCAGATCGTAATGTGAGATTGAAGCATTTTCCATATATTTGCTTTCCACAGAAATGACAACAGTTCAGTTTCCTTCTGAGGTTCCAGAGCAGAAGCTCAGTCTGTCTAATATTTCCACAGAATTAAAATGGGGAAATTTGTTTATCATCATCACGTACTGAGCTACAGTGAAAATCTTGCCTGATGTACCATCCACACAGATCGATACATTACGACGGTACATTGAGCTGATATACAACAAAAAAATAACTGTAACGAAGCATTATGGCTGCAGAGAAAGTGCAGTGCAGATAGACATATGGTGCAGGGTCACGCTGAGTTACATTGTGAAGTCGGGTCCATTTTATCATTCATTTGGCATAACTGCAGACAGGAAGCCATCCTTCAGCTTGGTGTTACGCACTTTAAGGCTTTTGTATCTCTCCGCCAATGTGGGAGCGGGTTTACAGCAAAAATGTCCAGGTTGTGAGGGTCTTTGAGTACATGGCCTGCTTTTCCGAGGCAGGGGAAGTGTAGGAAGAGCCCATGGAGGGGAGGCTTGTTTCTCTGATCTTCTCTGCTCTCCAAAGTTCTCTGCAGTTCCTTGCAGTCATGGGCAGAGCAGTAGCCATACGAAGGCGTGAAGTATCGACAAGGAGCTCAGAGACCTCGGTCTTCACCCTGCCTTGTGTAGCTGGATCCTGGACTTCCTGTCAGATCGCCGGCAGGTGGTAAGAGTGGGCTCCATCTCCTGTCTCTCTGACCCTCAGCACACATACCCCACAGGGTTGTCTCTTTGGCGCCCTCCTTTACTCTCTGTGCACCCATGACTTGTGTTGCCACCCACAGCTCCAATCTGCTGATTAAATTTGCTGACAGCACTACATTGATTGGCCTAATCTCAAAAAATAACTTTTAATCGATCAAATACCTCCTGACAAGGCTCGGTCCAAACAAACTTTTCACCCTTCTTCAGGAGATTAGTCAGAGGAAGAGCGACAGCAGCAAAGTTCTTCCAGAACTTACGATAATATCCATCCATTCCCAGAAACCTTCTAAGAGCCTTCTTAGCAGTCAGAATAGGAACTTGAGAAATTTCCTGGTCTTTTGCCCGAACAGGAGCCAACTTGCCTTGAGCTACAACATAGCGAAGACAGGTCACAGTGGCACGGCCATATTCACTCTTAGCTAAGTTAACTGTAAGGCTGACCTGGGAAAACCTGTCAAACAGCTTCTCCACTGCAGGGATACCAAGTGTCACTCCCTGTAACTATGTCATCAATATAAGCATCTGTGTGATCTAATCCTCGAATTACAGAATCATTCATTCTCTGGAATGTTCCTGGAGCATTTTTCTTTCAAAAAGGTAAAACATTGTATTCATACAACCCAGATGGTGCCACAAATGCAGAAATTTCTCTACCTCTGTCCATCAATGGAACACACCAATACCCTTTCTACAGATCAATCTTTGTAAGATATTAGCTATTCCAACCTTATCGATGCAATCATCTATCCTAGGGATAGGATAGGCATCTGTTTATGTTACTGCATTTGCCTTCCTATAATCAGTGCAAAATCTAGCACTGCCATCAGGTTTGGGCACTATAATGCAGGGTGAGCTCCAATCTGATGCTGAAGGACTAATAATACCATTTTTCTGCATATATTCAATTCCTTGCTCAGCCTATTTACACTTTTCATGTTCATGCAATATGGGTGTTGTTTAATCGGTTTAGCTTGACCATTATCTATGCCGTGTACTGCGACTGTGGTTGTTTGGGAACATCGGGAAAAAAATCTTTCAACTTCAGAATTAATTCCGTCAGCTGTTGTTGTTACGTTGGCTGCAGATCAGTCAACTTGTTAGCAATGTTTTCTGGAACAACCGAGTTCATTCGTCTAACTGGGACCATGTTTGGCTTGTGAAAAGTCACAGACGAGTCAATTGTTTCATTCTCAGGGTTACCAGATTCATATGTTTTGACAACACTCACAGATGGTGCCTGCTTCTCAAAATAAGGCTTTATTATATTTTTCTGTACCACCTATGTTAGTTTACGTTGATCAGGTGTTTTAATAACATAATTCACATCATTAAGTTGAGAGACTATTTGAAACGGTTCATTGAATTTCACCTGTAGTGGATTCATCAACATTGGAGATAAGGTAAGCACATTATCCCCCACCTGGTATTTTCTTTCGCAAGCCCGCTTATCAAACCAACACTTCATTTTGTTTTGAGAAATCTTTTAAGTTTTGTCTTTCTAGAATACAGGCTTCATGCAGTGTATTTTTGAACTTTAAAACATAGTCTAACAGGTTAACATGTACATCCCCATCAATCCACTGTTCCTTTAACAAGGTCAAAGGTCCCCTCACTCTGAGACCAAATACAAATTCAAATGGACTAAAGCCCAGTTAATCCTGTACCAACTCTTACTGTGAACAAAACCAAATACATTCCTTCATCCCAGTCTTTTCCATTTTCACCATGGTATGTCTTAATCATTGTTTTGAGGGCAGAATGAAATCTTTCCAAAGCCCCTTGTGATTCCAGATGGTATGCAGTTGATGTAATTTGTTTAGTTCCCAGTTCATAAACTACCTGCTGGAATAATCCAGATATAAAATTACTTCCTTGATCAGACTGGATTTCTTTAGGCAAACCAGATAAAGTAAAAAACTTGGTAACAGCCTTTGCCACAGTTTTAGCTTTAATATTTCTGAGAGCTATTGCCTCTGGGAATCTGGATGTAGTACACATAATAGTTAGCAGATACTGATGGCTAGCTTTAGTCTTTGGCAATTGGCCATCACAATCCACTATAAATGTTGAAAACGGTTCACCGAATGCAGGTATAGACCACAGTGGGGCCACTGGTGTGACCTGATTAGTTTTAACCACAACTTGACAAGTGTGACAGGTTCTGCAAAAGGTAACAACAACTTTCCTCAAATTAGGCCAGTAGAATTATTTCATAATCCTGTTTACAGTTTCATTCACTCCAAGATGTCGACGTAAGGGCATACTGTAGGCCAAGGTTAAAATTTCAGCCCTAAAAACTTTAGGAACTACAACTTGGTGAACAATTGCCCATTCCTCACTCACTGGTATAGCAGGTGGCCTCCACTTCCTCATTAACACGCCATCCTTGAGATAATACCCTACTGGCACTTTCTTAATCTCATTATCTGAGAGAGCTGTTTCTTTTGAAGCTTCAATCTCAGGGTCTCGGTTCTGTTCTGCTATAATCTCCTTCCTAGACAGGGACAAATCTTTCTCATCAGACTTACGACCTGAATCCTGTTGAAACAATGAAGGCGGAAAAGTCCCTGACGAGTCATCATAACCTGAATCCGGATTTTGGCTATCATGGATATCAGAATCATGCTGCACAGAACTCTCTGCATTGGTAGAATTTTTAGCCATACTTTGAGTTCCTGCGTAGGAAGGATAAATGTTAAAATCCATCTGTGGGTCATCAGTGGTTGGCTTAGTTGTGAACTGCACTGCAGGAACAACTTTACCATCTGCCAGGTCATTCCCTAACAGCAAAGTAACATCTTCCACTGGTAAACTGGAGCACAATCCTATCTCAACAGGTCCTGAAACCAATCCTGATTATAAAGTTACCTTGTGCAACGGCACAGAAACCACACCGCCCCCAAGGCCTTGAATAAGATTTACCTCACCAGTGTTAGACTCATCACCAAACTTTAGAACACTGTCTAATGTAAGTGACTGAGAAGCCCCAGTATCTCGAAGAATTTTCACTGGTACTGGGGTTGATTCTTCATTTACGAATACAAACCCATCTGACATAAAATGATCGAACACCTTCTTAACTCGGTCAGACCTCTCAGTCCTTAACTGAGCCTCAACAGAATATTCAGAACCCTGTGGATTTATAGGTGCTTCAACATACTGACCACGGGCATTTGGGACTGCCTCATTTTCCTTTTTCTTCTTCAGGACAGAACAATTAGCCATCACATGACCAGCTTTCTTACAATAGTAACAAGCAAGACCAGAATATTTCACCTTCAACTGTTTCCCTTCATCCTTACTCCTGTCACTAGTCCCAGCTTTAATTTCTGGTTTACCCTGGTGATCCCTGCTACTCTTTCGGAAGCTCTTATTCGGGGTAAACTTAACCTTATGAGTTAAAGCAAACATCTGCTAATCTAGCAGACTCCTGCAAAGTGGCAGCATCATTTTCATCTAAATATCTCTTTATGTCATCATAGACGCACCTTTTGAATTCTTCAATTAAAACCAACTCTTTCTATCTGTAAAAATCATCATTTATATTTTTATATGTGCACCAGCGGTCAAAACACACAAACTTCTCAGAAGCAAATTCCATGTAAGTCTGTTTCATAGATTTCCTCCAATTTCTAAGCCTTTGTAAGCTTCTGGAACCAACACATAAGCTTTGAGCACAGCCTGTTTCACAATGACATAATCAGCTGCATTTTCAATTGATAGGGCAGAATGTGTGTGTTGAGCCTTGCCCTTAATTATACTTTGTAACTAAAGAGTCCAGCTTCCTTTCGACCGCTTTTGACTTTCAGCCACTTTCTCAAAAGGCTGGAAGTATTTACCTACGTCGGTTTCATCAAATGGAGGGACCAATTTAACTTCCTGGCTGGCAATAAATTGTACAACCAACTCCTTTGAGACAGCAACTTCTTTCTTGAGCCTTAACTTATCTGTCAGAACATGCCTCTGTCTTTTTCCTTCTTCCCTCTGTTTGTCTGCTTCCTCAGCTTCAAAACACCTTTTTTTCTGCTTCCTCCCTCTGTTTGTCTGCATCAAACCCCCTCTGTCTCTTTTTCTTCAGCCTCTAATCTAAGTACATCAGTCCTCAATTGTTCTAGTTGTAACTGGATCTCCTCTTTACTCACAGGAAACCTCTTTAACACTTCCTTATCAAATACCTTCATAGATATATAGTGCTCAACTATTTTCCTCTGAATTTCTGGCTTTCTCATAGTCCCCTGTGGCGTCTGCAATTCGCAGCCGCACCATCAGCCGGGCCTATTAAAGTGTCCTGTAGCCGACCGTCCTCCTGATAACCTGGGAAATGACTCAGTGGCTGCATGACACCAGCCTATGTAGATGGGGCTGGATAATTGGATTCTGCTACAGCCAGAGGGGTGTTCTCTGGAGCTACGTCATTTATGGCATATCTTTTAAAGGAGAGGAATGTTTTCTGTCCCATGCAATTTACTATTGAATGGCCAGCATCCAATATAAGCCCACAGCCAGGAGCTGAGTGGTGTCTCTAGGTCTGAGGAGTATTTCGCTGCATTGTTGTAACCCAGTTTTGTTCTGTTTAGCTGATTCAAGTTTAGACTCTAGAACAGTTCTGTTGAGTTTATAAACATTTTGGGTAATAAAACCCCTATTTTTTTCACCTTTACCTGCTCTCCCAGTTTTATGCTTACCCTGCTCCTTCACACCCCCTTACCTCATTGAGGTTCAATCGTCAGCAATTCATTCTTTTTAGCTTTTCCTAATACCTCAGGGGTTGGTGCTTCCAGAATTATATAAATATCCATTGCTGCTGATTTCCACACACAAATAAATCAAAAGGGATCACCCCAATCAACTCGATAATTAATCGATCAATATTTCCCCAAGTTTGTTCATATCCCGGACGCAGGATGCAATTTTGTTATGAACCGTAACGCTTTAGAAACAAACCAGCAGCAATAGACTACACCTGGAGTCTGGTTTTGATGTTAAAACCACTATCTTTATTAATAACTACTTATAATATTGTAACTTAAACAAGATAAACAGAAGTTAACAGTGTTATGTGAATAAATGTGTGTAAATATAACTCCCAAACTACTGAGCACGGGGGAAACAAGGCTTGGAGTCTTGAGATAGTAAAGTATGAAAGCTCAGTTCATCCACGGAATAGGTGATGAGATATTTGTAATCCGGGGTAAATGTCAAGAGAAGGCAATTATGTCGAATTCCACAGGTTCCATGGTGGTAAAGCGAGAGAATAATCGATGTAGATTTTATCCATTGTCATTCCAAATCCAAATACGAATTATCACCAAAAGCAAATTGTCACAAGGGGTATCGTCACCACACCCAGGCAAGGGTTAACACATCAGTGGTCTTCACATGATACCCCAAATCAGATCCACTCCTATGGATCAAACGAGGTGACCACCACACGTTCGATGTACGATGAATCGATAACTAACCCACCCTTGTGGGCATAGGAAAGTTCCAAAGATTGACCCTTGGCCTCTAGTTCCCTGGTTTCGATCCTTTCATTTTTCCTCCTTCGTCTCCGTCTGACTCTGAGTGTCTGTGTCCTCAGTTAAAACTAAACAAGTTGTGAGCAATGTAAACAAGCTGCAAGTCAGACTGATTCACCTTCTTAATCTGTCTCTCTCTTAAAATGACAGTCCACAGCAAACAAAACCCAGGGATTCATAACAACAGCCACTCCCCATTGTGAACTGACTGGTGTGCCAGTAATTGGGATGACTGAGTGAATCCTTTCCCACAGACTGAGCACGTGAACGGCTTCTACCCAGTGTGAACTCGCTGATGATTCTGTAGTTTGGATGACTGAGTGAATCCTTTCCCACAGACTGAGCACGTGAACGGCTTCTCCACAGTGTGAACTCTCTGATGTACCTTCAGTTTTGTTGAGCAAGTGAATCTCTTCCCACAGACTGAGCAGGTGAATGGCCTCTCCCCAGTGTGAACTCGCTGATGTACCAGTAGGTTGGATGATTGAGTGAATCCCTTCCCACAGTCTAAGCAGGTGTACGGCTTCTCCCCAGTGTGAACTCTCTGATGTACCTTCAGTTTAGATGAGCAGGTGAATCTCATCCCGCAGTCTGAGCAGGTGAACGGCTTCTCCCCAGTGTGAACTCGCTGATGAATCTGCAGTATGGATGACTGAGTGAATCCTTTCCCACATTCTGAGCAGGTAAATGGCTTCTCCACAGTGTGAACTCGCTGGTGTCTCTGTAGGTGGGATGACAGTGTAAATCCCTTCCCACATTCTGAGCAGGTGAATGGCTTCTCTCCAGTGTGACTTCGCAGATGTCTCTGTCGGTGGGATGACAGTGTGAATCCTTTCCCACAGACTGAGCAGGTGAACAGCCTCTCCCCAGAGTGAACTCGCTGATGTACCAGTAGGTTGGATGACTGAGTGAATCCCTTCCCACAGACTGAGCAGGTGAATGGCCTCTCCCCAGTGTGAACTCGCTGATGTACCAGTAGGTCAGATGACTCACTGAATCTCTTCCCACAGACCGAGCAAGTGAACGGCTTCTCCCCAGTGTGAACTCGATGGTGTCTCTGTAGGTGGGACGACAGTGTGAATCCCTTCCCACAGTCTGAGCAGGTGAATGGCCGCTTCCCGGTATGAACTTGCTGGTGTGCCATTTGGTCAGATGACCGAGAGAATCCCTTCCCTGAAATTCAGCAGATGACCAGCCTCGGCCCAGTGTGATCGGACTGGTCTGTCCGCAGGTGGGATGCCAAATAGAACCCTTTCTCACACACAGAACAGATGAATGGCCTTGCCCAGTGGGAACTTGCTGATGTACCTTCAACTGAGATAACCGAGTGAAACCATTCCCACAGTCTGAGCAGGAAGGATGGTCGATTGAATCCCTTGCTCCACTTCTTAAATATCGGGACAGAGACAGCAAAATTGCCGTGCCGTATCTGAGATTCGTGGAGACAAATTCCTTCTCGTTTTTAACCTGTAAAAAGATTTACATAATCCATCAATTGGTTTAGGACAACATCTGAGATGAAATTACTTGAGTTGCCGAGGTTTGATCTCGTATCACACTGTTACAGTGATGTTAAACCCAAGTTGGACAAAGAAATCATCTCCTGACTGTGCACAGTGCTGGTATCTGGAATGACCATCAATTCTCTGATGCTCTTCCTGTCTCTATAAGAATGGGGCATTTCTGCCATCTCGAATTTGTGCCTTGGCTCAGTTTGACTCTCTCTAATGCTCGTGTTCCCTATTCCTGCTGAGCAGCACGGGTGCCTGGCCCCACAGTATCTGAAACGCAAATAGTCTTTCTTGTCGTGCTGCTGGGAATTCTTTTATGTATTATTAACTTAAAGTGCCACCGTTTTAACGCCATATAAAAAATTCCTGAGATGAATGGTTGGTCCACACAGCTGTTACAAGTTCATAGAGTACATATTAGAATTATTTCAGGATCCTGTCACAGTCGTAGAAAAATACAAAACAGAAACAGGCCCTATGTGCCATCGAGTTTGTGTTGAACCATTTAAACTGCCCAGTCCCATACCCCTGCCATCCAGGAACCTATTAAAAACCTCTTAAATGTTGAAATCGAGCTCACATACACCTAAAAAAGGCTCTAAGCATAAACAAGGAAATTATGCAAACACCATTTCCAGAAAAGTTGGGATATTTTCCAAAATGCAATAAAAACAGAAATCTCTGATATGTTAATTCACATTTACCCTTATCTTACTGACAAAAGTACAAAGAAAAGATTTGCAATAGTTTTACTGAACAACTTAATTGTAGTTTGTAAATACACAAATGTAGAATTTGATGGCTGCAACACAAACACACTCAACAAAAGTTGGGACAGAGGCATGATTACCATTGTGTTACATTACCCTTTCCTTTTAATAACATTTTTGAATCGTTTTGGAACTGAGGATACTAATTGCAGTAGATTTGCAATTGGAAATTTTGTCCATTCTTGCTTGATGTAAGACTTCAGCTGCTCAACAGTCCGTGGTCTCCGTTGTCTGATTCTCCTCTTCAAGATGCGCCATATGTTTTCAATAGGATATAGATCTGGACTGGCAGCAGGCCAGTCAAGCACACGCACTCTGTGTCTGCAAAGCCACGCTGTTGTAGCCCGTGCGGAATGTGGTCTGGCATCGTCCTGCTGAAATAAGCATGGACGTCCCGGGAAGTGACGTCGCCCTGATGGCAACATATGTCTCTCTAAAATCCTAATATATGCCTCAGTCAGTGTTACCTTCACATACATGAAACTCACCCATGCCGTGGGCACTGATGCACCCCCATACCATCACAGATGCTGGCTTTTGTACCTTTCTCTGATAACAATCAGAATGGTCGTTTTCACCTTTGGCATGGAGAACTCAATGCCCGTTTTTTTTCTTAAAACTAGCTGAAATATGGACTCATCTGACCACAGTTCCACAGTCTTTCAGTCCATCTGAGATGAGCTCAGGCCCAGAGAACTTGCTGGCGTTTCTGCATAGAGTTGATGTATGGCTTCCTCCTTGAGTAATACAGTTTCAAGTTGAATTTCCGGATGGAGCGACGGACTGCATTAAGTGACAATGGTTTTCCGAAGTACTCCCAAGGCCAGATGGCTACAATTGTCACAATAGCATGACTGTTTCTTAGGCAGTGCCGCCTGAGGGCTTGAAGATCACGTGCATTCAACAGTGGTTTCCGACCTTGCCCTTCACGCACTGAGATGTCTCTGAATTCTCTGAATCTTTTCACAATATTATGTACTGTAGATATTGAAAGACCTAAATTCTCTCATGAATTTTGGCACAAAGGGGTGAGCCACGACCCATCCTTGCTTGCAAAGACTGAGCCTTTGATGGACGCTACTTTTATACACAGTCATGATAACTCACCTGCTACCAATTAGCCTGCTTCATGTGGAGTCTTCCAAACCGGTGTTACTTGAATATTCTGTGCACTTTTCAATCTTATTTTAACTCTGTCCCAACTTTTGTTGAGTCTGTTGCAGCCATCAAATTCTAAATTTGTGTATATTTACAAAATACAATTAAGTTGGTCAGTAAAACTATAGAAAATCTTTTCTTTGTTCTTTTGTCAGTTAAATAAAGGTTCACGTGAATTAACATATCACAGATTTTTGTTTTTATTGCATTTTAGAAAATATCTCAACTTTTTTGGAAATGGAGTTTGTACACTGCTTTGAGGATTTGTTGGAAGTATACAGAATTATAAGGGTATAGATAGAGGTATTTGCAAGCAGCATTTTCCACTGATGTTGGGTGGGCTGACAAGCAGAGGTCATGGGTAAGTGACTTCACCATTTATACAATACAATACAGGCCCTTCGGCCTACAATGCTGTGCCACATATTACTTACTTTTGAAATTACCTAGAGTTTCCCATAGTCCTCTATTTTTCTGCGCACCATGTACCAGAAGCCTCTTAAAAGACACGATTGCATCCGCCTTCATCACAGTCGCCGGCAGCCCATTCCAGACACTCATCACTCTGCGTAAAGAAACTCAGCCCTCGTGGTGATATCACGTGCCAGGACGTGACTGGACAGAGTTCTGAGAATGCGCAGAAATGAAGAATGATCGAGAAGCATGGCAGTGTAAAACGTGGTTTTGTTGCTGTTAAATAAAAGGTCAATTCTTCCCTAATATAGTTTGTTATGAGTAACCCACGGTCCGTATAAAGAACACAACACCCCTGACATCTCCTTCGTACCTGCTTCCAAGCACCTTAAAACTGTGCCCTCTCCACGGGTTTTCTCTTGTTTGTGACTGGAGGTAGAACAAAGAAGATTTTCTCAACTGGTGATGTAAAAGATTTTGTTCTCTTTCGCCGAGTTCCTAATCCTTGCATTTAAATAGCTGGATCTCAGCTCTGTTTGAGAGATCCATCGGTTCCCATTCCCTCAGCAGCCGGAAGCTTCCCAGGGCCTGTGTACGGATCGTGGGGCTGAGAGAAGGGGAAGGCAGCAGGACTGTCCCGGGATTGCGGGTCACGGTGTCCGGCATCAGAGCAATTGTTCCACACTCGGTGTTTAAGATAGCCGCCCGTAGATTCATTCTTACCTTGAACGCTCCTGCTGAGTCCTTTTGTGTACAGCGCGCATGCGATCTGAATACGTCAACAACCTTGACGCCTGCGCATTTGATTGGTGGTTCAGAGGCAGAGAAATTTTAAACGCACTGTTTTATGGGTAATCACGGTGCCATAAAAAGTTCCTGCAAGCACCGGTTTTATGTCCACACCTCAGGGTTTTTTCTGTGTAGAAAACTCAGCAGCTCTTTTAACGTAGAAAGCGGCTCCCAAAAACAATATCAACAGGCATTCTGTTTATCTAATACCGAAGTACAACCCTCTTACAAATGAAGATATAAAACACAAACGATTCTGCAGTTGCTAGAAATACAGACACACACACACAAACCCACAATGCTGGAGGAACTGTGCAGTTCAGGCAGCAACTAAGCAGAGGAGTCCACAGTCTAGGCATGCTGAAGGGCTCGGCCTAAACGTTGTCTATTTATTCCTCTCCACATTTTCTGCCTGATATGTTGATTTCCTCCAGTATTTTGCAGAAATTGACCACTTTTTTTTCAATCAAGCAGTTTCCAAATGTGTCTGATCTTTCATTTGTAGCCACATCCTGCAGGTTTGGTTTGTCTTCTTCCTCCTCCTTGTAAACTCCAGGCCCCATCTCTTTCTGGAGCCCCAAATCCCTGACTGGCAAATTGGTTTCAGACTCTGCTCCATTCACTCGCTAGTCTGCTGTCAGACTTCAGAGGTGCATTGTAACAACCCAGCAGTTCGAAGCGAAGACCTTTGAAATTAGTGAGAATGACCTAAAACATTGAAAAGAGTGGGGAAGAAGGAGTTTAACCATCTTCGTCCGGAGCCCTGAACAACGTCACAACCACAGTGAGCTCATCGTCTTGTTCAGACGGGAGAAAATCATGCAGGAAATTCATGCAGGTGTATAAGATGATGAGAGGCATTGGTCGTGTAGATAGTCAGAGGCTTTTTCCCCAGGGCATAAACGGCTAACACGAGGGGGAATAGGTTTAAGCTGCTTGGAGGTAGGTACAGGGGAGGCGTCAGAGCCAAGTTTTTTTTTAAACAGAGAGTGATGTCTGTGTGGAATGTACCGCCAGCGTCGGTAGAGGCGGATAAAATAGGATCTTTTAAGAGACGCTTAGATAGGTACATGGAGCTTAGGAAATAGGTGGCTATGCGGTAGGGTAATTCTAGACAGTTAAGAGACTAAGTTACATGGTCGGTACGATATTGTGGGCCAAAGCATCAGTAATATGTTGTAGATTTCTATGTTTCTGTGAAATTCAAGGGAAATCTCCTATCCCACGGAGTAGTGACTAGTTGCAATCTGTCATCTCAGGGAGGGTGAGAGGGGAACGGCAGGGATAGATTTTCATATACTGATATGGAACAGAAAAATGGACAGGGACCAGCTGGGCCGAGTGGTCTCTCAAGTGAGACACGGGATTTGATACAAACTGATTTATCTTTCACAGCTCCACAATATTAAACACCAGTCTAGTTTAAGGCTAACATCAGCAGAACAGACTCCTCCAATGCTCAGTGACCAGGGTTCAGTCCTGGGTGCGATGAGCAGCCGCAAGAACTGCAGAATCTGACAGTAACAGTCCCTCATGAACCCGCAGCTGCCTTCAGTCACCGTGATGGTTAAACATTTAACACGAAGCTGATTTGAACTTCCTCCCTGATGTGAAGTTGCTGGTGTTGCAGCAGCTGGGATGATTGAGTAAAACTCTTTGCTCACTCCGGACAGAAATGTGGCCTCTATTTATTGCGAACTCACCGGAGCATCACAAGGTGGATTAACTGAATGAGTCTCTTCACACACACGGAGCAGGTGAACGGCCGCTTCCCAGTGCGAAGCTGTTAGTGTATCTGCGATGGCCGACTGAATCCCTTCCAAAATGAGAGCCAGTGAATGACGTCACAGTGCTATAACGTCATGGCGATGTATCCAATCAGTTCACGGACATGGACACGTGATCGGGCTCTCCTTGTCGCGAGTGGGGCGCTGTCTTCTCCAGCATCTCCGCCTCCACATTCAAGAATCGGCGGCTTTCAAGCGCTGGTGAACTGACAGATACAGCGGAACTAACGTGTTGTTGTGTTTGTGATTCCCATAGACAAATCCTTTGCCTTTTCTACACTGTTAAAAGCTTACAAAGCACGTTGGAGGGTGAAGGACAACACTTCAACTCAGTTAATTTTACTCTCCATGGTGGCTTCTGAAAAAAACTGTCACAACTCAGAACAAGTTGGAGGAACAAGACTTCATCTTCTAACAGGCTACAGTTCCGGCATCAGGCACAATATCAAATTCTCCGCTTCCCTCTCTGTATCAAAATGGATCATTCCTCCCCTTCATCAGTCTGTGACTTGGCTCAGTCTGTCTGTCTCCTTCGCATTCTGAGCATGCGCCACACACCTACTGAGATCACATTTTATTTACACGGCTGTGACTGGAGACTTTCTGATTATTATGTCCCTCCCGGCATTTGACGGTGGTAAACTCAGAGTCAGCAATGGTATTGACCCTCAGGAGTAGGTGATTAGGCTTTTTCGTTGGAGATCGATAAACTGCCGGTAGTGTGTGGCTGGATGAGTGGGTCATTTTCAGACTGGAAGGAGGTAGCGTTTGGAGTACCCCAGAGATCAGTCCCTGACCACAGTTGTTCACAGTTTAATGTCCTGGCGGAGGCAGCGAGATGTGAGATGTCCCAGTCTGCTGTTGACGCAGAAAGAGTGGAGTTGAGGGAGGGGAGGCTATTCACATGCAATTTCGTAGCTTTGCAATCAGTACATAGTGCACTGTGGGGCTGCAGTGGCGGGTTCCAATCTGCTAATTAGATTTGCTGACCACAGTACATTGATCCGCCGGATCCCAAATAATAACGAGGCAGCCGACAGAGAAGAAGTCATCACCCCGACATAGTCATGTCAAGAAAACAACCTCTCCCTCATTGTAACGAAAACAAAGGAGCTGGTTGTGGATTACAGGAGGAATGGAGACAGGGATCAAATTCAACATTTCCAAGTCTGTTATTGACACAAATGCACATTTTAGTATTGATCATGACACAATGTATTTTAAATATCGTTAATGACATAAAACATATTTACAGATTGTTACTGACAGAGAATCGTATAATTTGTGTTCCGTGTGTTATCTGAATGTACTTGCCTGTGATGCTGCAACAAGTCAGTGTTTCTCTGTTCCTGTACCTTCTCGTACTTGAGCACTTGGCAATAAATTCAACAGGACCTGAGAAATCTCAGTGAGATTTGATTAGTGATGATCATCTTGGCAGCTCGATAGGTCGAATGTATGAGACAGTACACTGTTGAATGCAAAACCCTGAACAGTGTCGATGATCAGAGGGATCTTAGACTCCAAGTTCATCGCTCCCTGAAAGAGACTGCACAGATTGATCCGGTGGTTAAGAAGGCAAATGACATGGTTGTCCTTATTAGTTGAAGCACTGAGTTCAAAAGTCGGGAAGTTGTGTTGCGGCTGTTACGAGCCTGCGGTCGTACTGTGACTGTTTCTTTAAGAGCGCCGGCGTGAGGAGGCGGGACTATGACGTCAGTCACAGGCTGACAGCGCTGACTGTGGACTGAACCATCAGAGAGAGAGAGCGATCTGCAGACAGGCAGTCGGCCAGTCTAAAGAGAGAGAGAGACTGGAAAAGCTGATCGCTTCAGTTAGTCGCAGCTGAGGCTTGGAACTCTCCTGTGCCCACAAGAGTGGGTTGATCATCGGTACACGGAAACACAACGAATGTGTGTGGCTGTCACTTCGTGTAATCCATAGGAGTGGGTTTTGGAATATCTTGTGTTAACCCTTGCCTGGGTATGTTGTGTGGTAACCCCTGGAAGACGGTAACTCGTCTGTGGACAGATTCAGCGGATAAGAACTTGGTTGAAGTAACGGCCGTTTCTCTACGTTTCACCCTGGATTACAAATATCTCTGTCCCATCATTTATTCCGTGGATTACTGAACTTTCCTACTTTACCATCTCAGGACTCTAAGCTTTGTTCCCTCAGGCTCGATAGTCTGGGAGTTATATTTACACACATATACACATAACACTGTTAACTTCCCTTCATTTCGTTAAGTTACTATATTATAAGTCGATACTACTAAAGATAATGGTTTTAACATCAAAACCAGACTCCAGTGTGAACTCTATTGCTGCTGGTTCGTTTCTAAAACGCCACAGTTTGGAACACAGTTTTATAGAACTAGTTAGACCACATCTGGAGTGTTTCATACAGTTCTGGTCGCCCCGATTCTCGGAAGGATGTCGGGGCTTTGGAGAGGGCACAGAAGAGGTTTACCAGGACACTGCCTGGATTAGAGGACATGAGCTGTAACGAGAGGCTGGACAAACTTGTGTTGTTTTCTCCAGAGCGGCGCAGGCTGGGGTGAGACTGGATGGACGTTTATAGGATTACGAGAGGAATAGATAGAGTGGATAGACGATATATTTTTCCTGGGGGTTGAAATGTCTAATCCAGTTAAGGTGAGTGGAGATGTGAGCGGCGTTTGCGTCTTTCCACAGAGTAGTGGGTAAACGGACATCTGTCTGGGGTGAGAGACCAAAGCGGCCATGTGATCCCGTTTCCTGTTCATGTTTCTCTGCAGATCTGCAGCATCTGCGGGTCACTGCTCTACCTATACGTGTAGCTTCATCTTTCCCCGTTCAGACAAGGCAGTGAGATCTGGATCTGTCACGTCCTCTCGTTGTGGTGGACAATATGTTTTTTTCCGGCAATATTTTCAGCATGTTTCATTCCACTGTTTTTACCTGCTGAAGTGCTGCCGATGTTTCTGGGTGTCTGACCCACTTATGTGAGAATTTAGCTTTTTATAATTATCTGAGCTTCTCATAAATGTGTGCAGTTCAGTTAAGCTTCACTCCACTACTTCCAAAGCAACAACCCAGTCAGTCAAATAGTTCCACACAATTAAAATAGTTTATTACATCTTTTTTTCATTTTGTACTATTTATATAATTTAACAATGTGATAGTTATATTCTTATATTAAATCACAATTGTTAAAATCTATGGTCAAAAATTAGGTTCTACTTCTGAACGAATTTCATGGCATATGCCGGTGCTATTAAACTTGATTCTGATATTGATATGGGAGACCCACCACCAGTCACCTGATTCCAGTTACCGCAGATCGTAATGAGAGATTAAAGCCTTTTCTATTTATTTGCGTTCCTCAGAAAGACAACAGTTCAGTTTCCTTCTGTGGTTCCAGAGCAAAAGCTCAATCTGTCTAATATTTGCACACAATTAAAATGGGGAATTTGTTTATTATCATCATGTACTGAACGACAGTGAAAATCTTCCCTGATGTACCATCCACACAGATCGATACATTACAACGGTACATCGAGCTGATATACGATAAAACAATAACTGTAACAAACATTATGGCTGCAGAGAAAGTGCAGTGCAGATAGACATATGGTGCAGGGTCACGTCGAGTTACATTGTGAGGTCGAGTCCATTTTATCATTCATTTGGCTTATAACTGCAGACAGGAAGCCGTCCTTGAGCCGGGTGGTTCGCTTTAAGGCTTTTGTATCTCTTCCCCGATGGGGGAGCGGGTTTGCAGGAAGAATGTCCAGGTTATGAGGTTCTTTGTGCACATGCCCTGCTTTTCTGAGGGAGAGGAAGTGTAGGGAGAGTCCATGGATGGAGGCTTGTTTCTCTGATGTTCTCTGCTCTCCAAAGTTCTCTGCAGTTCCTTACAGTCATGGGCAGAGCAGCAGCCATACAAAGGCGTGAAGTATCGACGAGAAGCTCAGAGACCTCGGCCTTCACCCTGCCTTGTGCAGCTGGATCCTGGACTTCCTGTCAGATCGCCAGCAGGTAGTAAGAGTGGGCTCCATCTCCTCTGTCTCTCTGACCCTCAGCACACAAACCCCACAGTGTTTTCTCTTTGGCCCTCTCCTTTACTCTCTGTGCACCCATGACTTGTGTTGCCACCCACACCTTCAACCTGCTAATGAAATTGGCTGACAGCACTACATTGATTGGCCTAACCTCAAATAATAACTTTCAATCGATCAAATGGCTCCCGACAAGGTTCAGTCCAAACATACTTTTCACACTTCTTCAGGAGATTGGTCAGAGAAAGAGCGATAGCAGCAAAGTTCTTACAAAAATATCCATCCATTCCCAGAAACCTTCCAAGAGCCTTCTTATCAGTCAGAATAGGAACTTGAGAAATTGCCTGGACTTTTGCCCGAACAGGAGCCAACTTGCTTTGACCAACAACATAGCCAAGACAGGTCACAGTGGCATGGCCAAATTCACTCTTAGCTAACTGTAAGGTCGACCTGAGAAAGCCTGTCAAACGGCTTCTCTACTGCAGAGATATGCTTTTCCCAAGTGTCACTCCCTGTGGCTAAGTCATCAATATAGGCATCTGTGTGTTCTAACCCTCGAATTACAGAATCAATCATTCTCTGGAATGATCCTGGACCATTTTTCCTTCCAAAAGAGAAAACATTGTGTTCATACAACCCAGAAGGTGCCACAAATGCAGAAATTTCTCTACCTCTGTCCGTCAATGGATCACACCAATACTCTTTCAACAGATCAATCTTTGTAAGAAATTTAGCTTTTCCAGACTTATTGATGCAATCATCCTCCCTAGGGATAGGAGAGGATTCTGTTTTTGTTACTGCATTTACCTTCCCATAATCAGTGCAAAATCTAACACCACCATCAGGTTAAGGCACAATAACGCAGGGTGAGCTCCAATCTGATGCCAAAGGACTAATAATACCATTTTCATCATATATTCAATTTCTTGCTCAGCCAATTTACACTTTTCGACGTTCATGCAATATGGGTGTTGTTTAATCGGTTTGGCTTGACCAATATCTACATCATGTACTGCGACTGTGGTTTGCTTGGGAACATCGTGAAATAAATCTTTAAACATCAGGATTACTTCTTTCAGCTGTTGTTGTTGCTTTGGCTGCAGATGAGCCAACTCGTTAGCAATGTTTTCTGGAACAACCGAGTTCATTAGCCTAACTGGGACCATGTTTGGCTTGTGAAAATTCTCAGACGATTGTTTCATTCTCAATATGTTTTGACAACAACACTCACAGACGGTGCCTGCTTGTCAAAATATGGCTTTATTATATTTATGTGTACCACCTGTGTTAGTTTACGTTGGTCGGGTGTTTTAATAGCATTATTCAGATCATTAATTTGAGAGACTATTTCAAGCACCTTATCTCCCATCTGGTATTTTCTTTCTCAAGCCCACTTATCAAACCAACACTTCATTTTGTTTTGAGAGATCTTTAAGTTTTGTCTCACTAGACTACAGACTTGGTGTAGTTTATTCTTGAACTTCTAAACAGAGTCTAACAAGTTAACATGTACATCCCTATCAATCCACTGTTCCTTTAACAAGGACAAAGTTCCCCTCACTATAAATTTTTAAAAGGGTTCACCGAATGCAGTTATAGGGCAGAGTGGGGCCACTGGGGTGACCTGATTCGGTTTACCCACAACTTGACAAGTGCGACAGCTTCTGCAAAAGGTCACAACATCTTTCCTCAAATTAGGCCAGTAGAATTATTACATAACTGTTTACAGTTTTATTCACTCCAAAATGTCGACCTAATGGCATACTGTGGGCCAAAGTTAAAATTTCAGCCATATAACTTTAGGAACTACAACTTGGTGAACAATTTCCCATTCCTCACTCGCTGGTATAGCAGGTGGCCTCCACTTCCTCATTGACACTTCATCATGAGATAATACCCTACTGGCACATTCTTAATCTCATCATCTGAGAGGGCTGTTTCTTTTAAAGCTTCAATCTCAGGGTCTCGGTTCTGTTCTGCTATAAACTCCTTCCTAGACAGGGATAAATCTTTCTCATCAGACTTACGACTGAATCCTGTTGAAACAATGAAGGCAGAAATTCCCTGACAAGTCATCATAACCTGAATCCCGATTTTGGCTATCATGGGTATCAGAATCATGCTGCACAGATTCGTCTGCGTTGGCATACTTTTAGCCATACTTTGAGTTCCTGCGCAGGAAGGATAAATGTTAAAATCCATCTGTGGGTCGTCAGCGGTTGTCTTAGTTGTCAACAGCGCTGCAGGAACAATTTTAGGTCATTCCCTAACAGCAAACTAACAGCTTCCAATGGTAAAATGGAGTATAATCCAATTTTAACAGGTCCCAAAAGCAACCCTGACAGTAAATTTACCTTGTACAATGGCACAGAAACCATGCTACCCCCAAAGCCTTTAATAAGATTTACTTCATCAGTGTTCGTCTCATCACCAAACTTTAGAACGCTGTCTAATATAAGTGACTGAGAATCCCCAGTAACTCGAAGAATTTTTGGTAGTTGGGTTGACCCTTCCTTTACTAATACAAACCCATTTGACATAAAATGATCAAAAGCCTTCTTAATTCAGTCAGAGTTCTCAGTCCATAACTGAGCCTCAACAGAATGTTCAGAACCCTGTGGGTTTATAGGTGCGTCAACAAACTGAACACCGGCATTTGGGACTGGCTTCTTTTCATTTTTCTTATTCAGGATAGAACAATTAGCCATCACATGACCAGCTTTCTTACAATAGTAACAAGCAAGACCAGAATATTTCTCTTTCAACTGCTTCCCTTCATCCTTACTCTTGTCACTAGTCACAGCTGTAATTTTTGGTTTACCCTGGTGATCTCTGGCACTCTTTTGGAAGCTCTTATTTGGGATAATCTTAACCTTATGAGTAAAAGCAAACTCATCTGCTATTCTATCAGACTCCTGCAAATTGGCAGTATCCTTTTCATCTAAATATGTCTTTATGTCGTCAGGAGCACACCTTTTGAATTCTTCAATTAAAACTAACTCTTTCAAGCTATTAAAATCATCATATACTTATCATCATCATCATATATGTGCACCAACGATCAAAACACACAGACTTCTCATAAGCAAATTACATATGTCCGGTTCACAGATTTCCACAAATTTCAAAACTTTTGCCTGTATGATTCTGGGACCAACTCGTAAGCTTTGAGCACAGCCTGTTTCACTATGTCACAATCAGCTGCTTCATCAACTGTCAAAGCAGAATAGGCTTGCTAAGCCTCCCCCTTTGTAAGAGAACCAACCCTCTTTTGGCCACTTTAAATTCTAAGCAACCTTCTCAAAGTGCTGTAAGTATTTATCAACCTCTTTCTGATCAAATGGAGGTACCAATTTAATTTCCTGACTAGCCTCAAACTTATTACCAGAGTCTAACGCTAGACCCCTTTGCTGAAACCACTGTATCTTTTCCAGCTCGAATAGCCTCTGTCTTTCTGCTTCCTCCTTCTGTTTTTCTGCCTCCTCTCTGATTTTCTGCCTCTCTAGCCTCAAATTGCCTCTGCCTTTCCGGAGCCTCCATCTTTAATTTTTCTAACTTGTCCTGGAGCTCAAGCTCACTAGGTTTACTTCCAGGAAACACGTCCAACTCCTCCACTTTAAACACACCCTCAGATACATAATGTTCAGCTATTACCCTCTGCATCTGTTCCCTCCTCATTGTCAATTTCAACATAGCAAGTTTTAACCTTCCAGCAAGACTCAACAACTCAATCCGTCTGGCATCCTCTAATGCCTCAGAGGTTCCCGCTTCCAAACAATAATCAGCATCCGCTGCTGATTTTCTACACACAAACATATCAAAAGGGACTTCCCCAATGAAATCGATAATTAATGACTACGCCCCCATAGCTGTTCATATCCCAGATGCAGGCCCCAATTTTGTTATGAATCGTAAAGCTTTAGAAACGAATCAGCACCAATAGACTACACCTGGAACAACACACACAAAATACTGGTGGAACACAGCAGGCCAGGCAGCATCTATAAGGAGAAGCATAGTCGACGTTTCAGGCCGAGACCCTTCGTCAGGACTGCCTGAGACTGCCTGACAAAGGGTCGCGGCCTGAAACGTTGACAGTGCTTCTCCTTATAGATGCTGCCTGGCCTGCTGTGCTCCACCAGCATTTTGTGTGTGTTTGACTTCCAAGCATCTGCAGATTTCCTCGTGGAGACTACACCAGGAGTCTGTTTTTGATCTTAAAACTATCTTTATTAGAATCGACTTATAATATAGTAACTTAAGCAAGATAAACAAAAGTTAACAGTGTTATGTGTATATATGTGTGTAAATATAAATCCAAAACTATTGAGCTTGGGGGGAACAAGGCTTGGAGTCTTGAGATGGTAAAGTATGAAAGTTCAGTTCAACCACAGAATAGGTGATGAGAGAGATATATGTAATCCAGGGTAAATGTCGAGAGAAGGCAATTATGTCGAATTCCACAGGTTCCATGGTGGTAAAACAAGAGAACAGTCACTGTAGATATTATCTGTCATCCTTCCAAATCCACATAATAATTATCACCCAAAGTGACTTGTCACAAGGCGTATCATCTTCAAGTGAATTACCACACCACACCCAGGCAAGGGTTAACACATCGGTGGTCTTCACATGATACCCCAAATCAGATCCACTCCTATGGATCAAACGAGGTGACAACCACACAGACGATGTATGATGAATCGATAATTAACCCATACTTGCGGGCATAGGAAAATTCCAAACAGTGACCCTTGGCACCTATTTCCCTTGTATCGATCTTTCCATTTTTCCTCCTTCATCTCCGTCTGACTCTGAGTGTCTGTGTCCTCAGTTAAAACTAAACAAGCTGTGAGTGATGTAAACAAGCTGCAAGTCAGACTGATTAAACTTCCTAATCTCTCTCTCTTAAAATGACAGTCCACAGCAAACAAAACCTAGGGATTCATAACAACTGACTGGTGTGCCAGTAGTTGGAATGACTGAGTGAATCCTATCCCACATTCTCAGCAGGTAAATGGCTCCTCTCCAGTGTGAACCCGCTGATGTCTCTGTAGTGTGGAAGAGTGAGTGAATCTCTTCCCACATTCTGAGCAGGTGAATGGCCTCTCTCCAGTGTGAACTCGCTGATGTTCCAGCAATCTGGATGAGTTATTGAATCTCTTCCCACAGACTAAGCAGATGAACGGCTTCTCCCCAGTGTGAACTCGCTGATGTACCAGTAATCTGGATGACTCAGTGAATCTCTTCCCACAGACTAAGCAGATGAACGGCTTCTCCCCAGTGTGAACTGACTGGTGTCTCTGCAGGGAGCGTGAGTGACTGAACCTCTTCCCACATTCTGAGCAGGGGAATGGCTTCTCTCCAGTGTGAACTGGCAGATGACTCTGCAGGTGGGATGACTGAGTGAATCTCTTCCCGCATTCTGAACAGGTGAACGGTTTCTGCCCAGTGTGAACTCGCTGATGTCTCAGTTGGCTGGATAAAGCACTGAATCCTTTCCCACATTCTGAGCAGGTGAATGGCTTCTCCCCAGTGTGAACTCGCTGATGTACCAGTAGGTTGGATAACTCACTGAATCCTTTACCACATTCTGAGCATGTGAATGGCTTCTCCCCAGTGTGAACTCGCTGATGATTCTGTAGTTGGGATGACCGAGTGAATCCCTTCGCACAGACTGAGCAGGTGAATGGCTTCTCCCCAGAGTGAACTCGCTGATGTACCAGTAGGTTGGATAACTCACTGAATCCTTTCCCACATTCTGAGCAGGTGAATGGCTTCTCCCCAGTGTGAACTCGCTGATGTAACAGTAGGTTGGATGACCGAGTGAATCTCTTCCCACAGACTGAACAGGTGAACGGCCTCTCCCCAGTGTGAACTCGCTGATGTCTCCGTAGGTTGGATGCCTGAGTGAATCTCTTCCCACAGACTGAGCAGGTGAAGCGCCTCTCTCCAGTGTGAACTCGCTGGGGACTCCGTAGGTTGGATGACTGAGTGAATCTCTTCTCACATTCTGAACAGGTGAACGGCCTCTTCCCAGTGTGAACTCGCTGGGGACTCCGTAGGTTGGATGACTGAGTGAATCCCTTTCCACAGACTGAACAGGTGAATGGCTTCTCCCCAGTGTGAACTCGCTGGTGAGCCATAAGGTCAAATGACTGAGTGAATCTTTTCCCAGAAATTCAGCAGATCACCAGCCTCTACCAGGTGTGGTGTGAACTGACTGGTGTGTCCACAGGTCCAACTGAATCCTTTCTCACACACAGAACAGATGAATGGACTTGCCCAGTGTGAACTTGCTGATGTACCTTCAATTGTGATAATTGAGTGAATCTATTCCCACTGTCTGAGAAGGTGAACAGCCTTTCTCCTGTGTAAGATGACTGGCTTGCTATTTGGTCAAATGATCAATTGAATCCCTCTCCACAGTCTGAGCAGGAAGGATAGTCGATTGAATCCCTCGCTCCACTTCTTAAATATCCAGACAGAGACAGCAAAACTGGCGTTTTCTGTTTGAGATCCCCGGCGACAAATTCCTTCTCGTTTTTAACCTGTGAAAAGATTTACAAAATCCATCAATGGGTTTAGGACAACATTTCCGATGAGATTACTTGAGTTGCCAAGGTTTGATCTGGTATCACACTGTTACAGTGAGGTTCTACCCAAGTTGGAGAGAGAAATCACCTCCTGACTGGGCAGAGTGCTGGTATCTGGAATGACCATCAAACTCTCCGATGCTCTTCCTGTCTCTATAAGAAGGGGGCATTTCTACCATCTCCAATCTGTGACCTGGCTCAGTTTGACTCTCTCCATTGGTATTATTCCCTGTTCCTGCTGAGCTGCATGGGTGCCTGGCCCCACAGTAACTGAAACAGTCTCACGCAAATTGTCTTTGTGGATGTGCATCTGGGAATTCTTTTATGTATTATTAACTTAAAGTGCTACAGCTTTAACACCATATAAAAAAATTCCTGCTGAGATGACTGGTTGGTCCGCACAGCTGGTAAAAGGGGTTAGAGTGAATTTTTGTAATATTTCAAGTTCTTGTAGAAAAGTACAACACAGAAACAGGTCCTTTGGGCCATCTGGTCTTGTGCTGAACTATTTAAATTGCCCCTCCCACACTCCTACAATCCAGGTACCTACACAAACTTCCTAAATGTTGAAATCGAGCTCGCGTGCACCACTTGTGCTGGCTGCTCATTCCAAACCTAGATGACCATCTGTGTGCAGAAGTTTCCCCTCATGTTCCCCTTAACATTTCACCTTTCACCCTTAACCCCTGGCCACTGGTTGAAGTCCTACCCAATCTCAGTGGAGAAAGCCAGCTTGCATTTACACTATCTATGCCCCTCTACCACAATCAAATCTCACCTCAATCTTCTACATTCCAAAGAATAAAGTCCTGACCTGTTCAATCTTTCCTTATAACCCAAGTCCTCCAAACTTGACAACAGCCTTGTGAATTTTCTCTGAAATCTTTGAATCTCTTTTAAATCTTTCCTGTCAGTAGGTGACCAAAACATCACACAATACTCCAAATTAGGCCTCTTTTACAAGTCAACATAATATCCATCTATTGTCAGGATTTGGTTCACGAAAGCCAATGGGCTAAAATCTTTCTTTCCGTCACTATCTAACTGTGATACCACTTTCAGTGAATTAAGGACTTGTATTCCCAGGTCCCTTTCTTCTACAACACTCCTCCGTGCCCGACCAGTCACTGTGAAAGACCTCCCTTGGTAGGTCAAACCAAAGTGCAACAGCTCACACTGGTCTGAATTAAATTCCATTTTCCATTTCTCAAACCATTTTCCCAGGGGGTCCAGATTGCACTGCAAGCCATGATAGTCTTCCTCGCTGTCCACTACACCACCCGTCTTGGTGGTCATAAATCTGCTAATCCAGTTAACCACACTATCATCCAGATTACTGATATAGATGACAAACCACAACAGATCTAGCACTGATCCCTGTGGCAACCACTAGTCACAGGCCTCCAGTCAGAGAGGCAACCATCTGCTACCACACTCTGGCTTCTGCCAAAGACAGTGTCTCATCCAATTTACTATCTCATCTAGAATGCTGAGTGACTGAACCTTCTTGACCAACCTCCCATATGAGACTGTGTCAAGTGCCTTGCTAACGTCCATGTAGACAACATCCACTGCCTTGTCTTCAACCACTTTCCTGATAACTTCCTCAAGAGACTCTGTAAGACTGGTTAGACATGACCTACCATGCACAAAGCCATGCTGTCTATCCTTAATCAGTCCACATCTATCCAAATACTTATATTTCCGGTTCTTGCACATACGTTCCAGTAACTTTCCCACTATTCACTACTAGTCACCACTCCGTGGGTTTGGAGATTTCCCTTGAATTTCATAGAATCATAGAAATCTATAGCACATTACAGACCCTTTGGCCCACAGTGCTGTGCCGACTATGTAACTTACTCTAGAAACTGACTGGGGTTTCCCTAGCGCATAGTCCTCTATTTTTCTGAGCTCCATGTAACTATCTGAGAGAGTGTTAAAAGTCCCTGTTGTATCCGCCTCGACAACCGCTGCTGGCAGTGCATTTGACACATCCAACACTCTCTGTGTAAAAAACCTACCCCTGACATCCCCTCCGCATATATTTCCAAGCACCTTAAAACTATGCCCCATCCTGTTAGCCATGTTAATGCTGGGAAAAAATCCTCTGGCTATCCACACACTCACTGCCCCTCATCATCTTATACACCTAAAAAAGGCTCCAAACATAAACAAGGAAATTTTACATTGCTTTGAGGATTTGTTAGAAGTAAACAAAATTATGAGGTTAAGTGGGTAAGTGGGGAAGGTGAAAATTTAATGGGAACATTTGGAAAAGTTCTTTGCTGAAATGGTGGTGAGAGTGCAGAATGAGATGTCAGCACTAGTGGAGAATATGAGCTCGATTTCACCATTAAGAGAAGTTTGACAGGTACCTGGATGGTAGGGGTACGGAGGGTGATGATCCCGGTGCAGGTAGTTGCATTAGAGAGATTAAATGTTTTTGGCATTGACTAGATGGGCCAAATAGCCTGTTTCTGTACTGAACTTCTCCATGTTTCTGTGACAGAGAAGCTGGCCAAACTTGTTTGGAAGAGAAAAGGTAGGAGTGACAATGGAGCAGCAATGGCTGGAGTTTCTGGGAGCAATTCGAGAGCTGAGTAATCGATACATCCCAAAGACGTGGAAGCATTGGAATGACAGCAGGGCACAACCGTGGATTAAATGAGAAACCAAAACCAACATAAAAGCAGAGGAGAGGGCAAACAAAAGAGCAAAAGACCATTAGGAAGCTTTTAGAATCCAAAAGAAGACAACTAAAGGAAAGTCAGATGAGTTCAGGAGTGGAATTATGAAATGGTTGTCATTAATGAGTTTTGGTTGCACCCAACAGTCCACGGCATTTAGAGGAACGAGATATCCAGGGCCTCAATATCTCTTGAAAACCAAGATTCCCTG
This sequence comes from Hypanus sabinus, assembly GCF_030144855.1. Classification (NCBI taxonomy): domain Eukaryota; kingdom Metazoa; phylum Chordata; class Chondrichthyes; order Myliobatiformes; family Dasyatidae; genus Hypanus; species Hypanus sabinus. The sequence goes on from NW_026781341.1 coordinate 1,485,205, forward strand.
CACTAGTTACCATTCAACTTTTATTTTGTCAGACACATACAAACTCTACACCCTTAAAATTTCACTTCTGAAGAACTCCCACTTACCAAGTTCTCCTTTGCTAAAAAACATCCTGTCCCAATCCACACTTGTCAAATCCTTGCAAATATCATAAAAATTGGCCTTTCTCCAATTTAGAATCTCAAGAGAGGTCCAGGCCTCTGCTTTTCTGTATTTACTTGGAATCTCATGATCAGTAGATACAAAGTGTTCCCATACACTAATTTCTGTCACTTGCCCTAGATCACTTCCCAATAGCTTATTGCACACTTCTACATCGGGAATTTTACATACTGATTAAGGAAGATTTGATAAGCTCGACCCCATCTAGTCTTTTTACAGCCTAGGATTCCAGTCAATAAATGGAAAGTTAAAATCACTAACTTTATCAACCTTTGTTTCTTGGCATAGTCCGCAATCTCTCTACAGATTTGTTCCTTGAAATCCCTCAGACTGTTGGGCGCAAGCAAGTTCAAGTAATGGCTACAGTATCATAATTTCATGTCCTGAGGTCTGAATGACATCTGTTTGGTGTCAAAAAAAGAACCTTGCCCTCAATGTCACTGAAACAAAGGAGCTGGCTGCAGACTACAGGAGAAATGGAGACAGGTTGACCCAGGATCTGGGGTTGAGAGGGTGAACAGCTTTAAGTTCCCTGGCACACACAACACCGAGGATCTCACCTGGTCTGTACATACTGGCTGTGTGGTGAAAAAGGCACAACAGCACCACTTTCACCGCAGGCGGTTCAGGAAGTGTGGGACGGGGCCCCAAATACTAACAACTTTCTACAGGGGCACAATTGAGAGCATCCTGACGGGCTGCATCACTGCCTGGTATGGGTGCTGTACTTCACTCAGTTGCAGGACTCTGCAGAGAGTGGTGCGGACAGCCCAGCGCATATGTAGATGTGAACTTCTCACTATTCAGGACATTGACAAAAACAGGTGTGTAAAAAGGGCCACTGTGTAAAAAGGATCATTGGGGACCAGAGTCACCCCAACCACAAACTGTTCCAGCTGCTACCATCTGGGAAACGGTACCACAGCCAGAAAGCCCGGACCAACAGGCCCAGGGACAGCTTCTTCCACCAGGCCCTCTGATTGATTAATTCATGCTGATACAATTGTACTTTTATTTATCCTGACTGTCCTGTTGTACATACTATTTATTATAAACTATTATAAATTTCACATTGCACATTTAGACAGAGACGTAACATAAAGATTTCTGCAACTCATGTATGAAGAATGTAAGTAATAAAGTCAATTCGATTCAATTCACCCTCTCCACTATCTGCTGTGTCATTCTGACTCCAATCCTCCCTGCAACTTTAGTTTAACCACCCACCCCACAGGGTAGCACTAGCGAGCCTTGCCACTAGGATATTCGTCCCTTTCTACTTCTGTTCCACTAACTAACAAATCCCCTATCACCCCTTTGACTTTCCTCTGCCAGGTAATTCCCCCCAACAGTTTCTAAAGCATCCACCTGTTGTTGTGTGGGACAGCAACAAGAGTACTCGGCGATGGCTATTTAACCTCATTCCCCTTCCTGACTCTCACCCAGTTTCCTGTGTCCTGCACCCTGGGTACAACTCACCTCTCTGCACGTCATACCTATCACACCCTCTGATGCTTGGATGATGCGGAATTCATCCATTACCTACTCCAACTCCTTAAAGTGCAGCTGGATATACACCTTCTACGTGAGGGCGTCAGGGACACTGGAGGTCTCCCCGCCTTCCCACCAATGTCCCCTCTAATTTGTAATGACCAGTGTGTGCAAAAACCTTGTACTGTACAATTTTTACCCAGTGACAACAACATGTGCAAACTGAATTTTATATAGAGAGGTATTCATTTCAACAGCGAGCAAGTCACTGTCAGTAAGAACTTTAATCTCCTCTGGTTGAGTCTTGATTGAGTTCATCAGCACTCTCACACAACCTATGTAACAGGTTAATGAAGGATTTACTCGCCACAGCTTTTGCAAACCACCTATTTGTGATTTTCTTGCTAAATGATGCTTTCAATTTCAGATTTCCAAATATCACTCCTCTTCTTCCCACTTGAAAATTCCCCAGCAACTCTTGCATCACCACAATACACACAGTATTGTACATAAATATTTCCCCTGAAGTCTCACCCAGGTGACTGAAAGTGGTGAACTCAGTGATGGTAATGCCAAGGAATACTGCCTTTAAGGACAGTAGTCTGTCTCCCTGGAGTCTGGCACATTTGTGATGTGAAAGCTACTTGTTGGCCAGGGCAAAGGTGTTTGATATCATTATGTAGCCAGACAGAATTGGTGGAAGCATGTTTTCACCCATCCTGATAAATCCCCAGGGTATGGCCAGGAGCTCCCTCAGACCCTGTGGGAGGCAAGAGCAGAAATTGTAGGGGCCCCAGCAGAGATAATTAAGTCATCTTTAGTGACGGGGTGGTAATAGAGGATTGGCGAATAACCGAAGTTGCTTTGCTTCTTCACATAGAACAGAGATATCTACAGCACATTACAGGCTCTTTGGCCCACAGTCCTGTGCCGACCATGTAACCTACTCTAGAAACTGCCTAGAATTTCCCTCGCACACAGCCCTCTATTTTTCTATGCTCCATGTACCTATCCAAGAGGCTGTTAAAAGACCCCATTGTATCTGCCTTGACAAACGCTGCTGGCATACATTCCACGCACCCACCACTATCTGTGTAAAAAAAACCTTACCCCTGACATTGCCTCGGTATCTATTTCCAAGCACCTTAAAACTATGCCCCCTTGTGTTAACCATTTCAGCCCTGGGAAAAAAACCTCTGGTTATCCACACGATCAATACCCCTCATCATCATATGCACCTAAAAAAGGCTCCAAAAATAAACAAAGAAATTATACATTGAATTGACGACTTGTTAAAAGCATATAGTACCATGAGAGTATAGAAAGGGCAAATGCAAGCAAGAGCTGAGTGATCAATATATCCCAAAGAAGTGAAAACATTGAGGACACAACAGTGGCTGGAATGAGAAGCCAGAGCCAACATAAAAGTCAAACAGAGGGCAAACAAAAGAGCAAAAACTATTTGGAAGGTTTTAGAACCTAACAGAAGATGACAACAAAAAAGTCAGATGCGCTCAGTGTGTGGAATTGTGATTTGTAGTCATTAATGGATCTCAGTAGCACCCAACAGTCTGAGGCATTTAGAGGAACAAAATATCCGGGGCTTCAATTTCTCTTGAAAATCAAGGTTCCCTGGACCAGTTACCTATCAACTTTTACTTTGGCAGGCACATACAAGCTCTATATCCCCAAAATTTCACTTCTGAACAAGCCCCATTTACCAAGTACTCCATTGCCAGGAAACAGCCTGTCCCAAACCACACTTGTCAGATCCTTTCTGATACCATCAAAATTGACCTTTCTCCAATTTAGAATCTCAACCCGTGGTCCAGACCTCTCTTTTTCCATCTTTACTTTGAATCTCATGGTATGATGTTTAATAAATTCTGTCACCAGCAGCCCTGGATCATTTCCTAACAGCTTATTGCACACTTCTACATCGGGAATTCTACGTACTGATTAAGGGCACATTTGACAAACTTTACTCCATCTAGTCCTTTTACAGTATGGGAGTCCCAGTCAATATATGGAAAGTTAAAATCACTTACTGGAACAACCTTTGTTTCTTGGCATGGTCTGCAATCTCTCTACAAATATCTCTAAATCCCTCAGACTGTTGTGTGTAAACAAGCCCCAATAACGGCCACAATATCATAATTCCCTTTCCTGAGCTCATCTGGCTTTCCTCCGATGCTTCTTGCATTGTGATATACACAGCTCAGCACATTCATCGCACCATGCTCAACCATTTGATTGCTGACTCTGTCTGAGGTCTGAACAACATCTGACTGGTGTCAAGAAAACAAACTCCCCCTCATTGTCACAAAAACAAAGGAGCCGGTTGTGGATGACAGGAGGAATGGAGACAGGATAACCCCTCTTGACATCAATGGATCTGGGGTTGAGAAGGTGAACAGCTTTAAGTTCCTCAGCAAAAACATCACCAGGCACCTCAGATTGTCTGTACATACCGGCTGTGTTGTGAAAAGAGCACAGCAGCACCTCTTCCACCTCAGATAGCTGAAGAAGTTGGGGATGGGGCCCAAAATCCTAAGGACTTTCTACAGAGCATCCTGACTGGCTGCATCACTGCCTGGTATGGGAACTGTACTTCCCCTAATCTCAGGAACCTGCAGAGAGTGGTGCAGACAGCCCAGTTCATCTGTAGATCTGAACTTCCCACTATTCAGGACATTTACAGAGACAGGTGCGGAAAAAGGGCCCAAAAGATATTGGGGACCCAATTCACCACAACCACTAACTGTTCCTGCTGCTACCATCCAGGAAACGGTATCACAGCAAAAAGACCAACAGGGTCCGGGACATCATCTTCTACCCGGCTATCAGACTGATTAATTCATGCTAATACAATTGCATATCTATGTTATACTGACTGTTCTATGCACAAACTATTTATTATAAATTACTATAAATTACACCACACATTTAGATGGAGATGTAACATAAAGACTTCTACTCCTCATTTACATGAAGGATGTATGTAAGAAAGTCAATTCAATTCAATTCACCCTCTCCACTATCTGTCCTGTCATTCTAGCTCCCATTCCCCCTACAATTCATTTTAACCACATCAGCACCCCCCTCCACCACACTTGCTCTCGCAGCCGTACCACTAGGATATTAGTCCCCTTCCTGTTCTGTTCCCCTAACTAATGAATCCCCTATCACTCCTTTGACTTTCCTCTGCCAGGTAATCCCCCCTAATACTTTCCAAAGTGTTCCACCTGTCGTTGTGTGGGATGGCCACAAGAGTACTTTGTGATGCTATTTAACCTAATTTCCCTTCCTGACTGTCACCCAGTTCCCTGTGTCCTGTACCTTGTGTGTAACTCACCTCTCTTCCTGTCATATCTATCACCCCCTCCAACTCCTGGATAATCTAGAATTCAACCATTTCCAGTTCCAACTCCTTAAAGTGCCGGGTTACAAGCTGCAGTTGGATGCACATCTTGTAGGTGAGGGCATCAGGGACACTGGAAGTCTCCCCTCCTTCCCACCAACGTCCCCTCTAATTTGTAATGACAAGTGTGCACATAAATCATGTACCGTGTATTTTTTTTACACCAGTTTCTGTGTTGTACATAAATATTTCCCCTGAACCCTCTCCAGATGACAGACGGTGATGAACTCTGTGATGGCAATGACAATGAATATGAAGGGAAGGGCAGTAGTCTGTCTCACTGGAGTCTGGCACATTTCTGACGTGAAAGTTACTTGTTGCCCAGGGCAAAGGTGTCTGATATAATCATGTACCCAGAGCGAATGGGTCAAAACATGTTCTCGCCTGTAGAAAAGTTCAGAACAAAAGGAGGTGGAACAAACAACACACACACAAAATGCTGAGGAACTCAGCAGGCCGGGCAGCATCTATGGAAAAGAGTACTATTGCTGAATTCCTCCGGCATTTTGTGTGTGTTGCTTGGATTTCCAGCATCTGCAGATTTCCTCTTCTTTGTGATGGGAGGTAGAACAAAGGTGATTTTCTCAACTGCTGATGTAAAAGATTTTGTTCCCTTTCTCCGAGTTCCTCATCCTTGCATTTAGATAGCTGGAGCTCAGCTCTGTCTGAGAGATCCATCGGTTCCCATTCCCTCATCAGCCGGGAGCTCCCCGGGGCCCGTGTACGGATCGTGGGGCTGAGAGAGAGGGAAGAGGGCAGGACTGTCCCGGGATTGTTGGCCACGGTCTCCGGATTTCACAGGAATCGCTCTGAAGTCGGTGTTTAAGATAAAAACACGGAGAATCGCTCTTACCTGTAGCCGCCATTTTCAAGGCCTTCTGTGTACTGCGCGCATGCGTGATACTCGGGGACGTCCTCAGCCTGACGCCTGCGCATTTCATCGGCGCTTCAGCGCCGGCAGAATTCTTAACGCATGGCCCTATGGGTAATCACGATGCCATTAAACATTTCTGCAAGCACCGGTTCAAAGTCCATACCTCATTTTTTTCGTGTGTATAGAAAAATCTGCAGCTGTTTTAACGCAGAAAGCAGTTTCCATAAGCAATATACTCAATATCAATGTGTATCTAAGTAAAATGCAGTTATAAAACACAGGAGATTCTGCAGTTGCTGGGAATACAGAGACGCACACATACAAAATGCTGGAGGAACTCTGCAGTTCAAGCAGCAACTAGGCAGCGGAGTACACAGGCTAGGCATGCTGAAGGGGCTCGGTCTAAACGTTGCCTTTTTATGCCTCTCCACAATTGCTGCCTGACTGTTGATTGCCACCAGTATTTTGCAGAAATTAACCACCTTTTTTTTCGATCAACCAGTTTCCAAATGTTTCTAATCTTTCTTTTGCTGCCACATCCTGCTGGTCTGATTCCTCTTCCTCCTCTTTGCAGCCCTAAAGTCTGACTCAATCTGGCAGCTCTTTGGTTTCTGACTCTACACCATCGAAGATTCACTCGCTAATCTGCTGTCAGACTTTAGAGGTGCATTGTGTTAGGAGACCGCAGGTTCGTTTACTGTGAGTGTCCCTTTAATTGCCTGAGTGAGGTGGGTCTGTGACGTGAAACACCAACGGAGGGAGAGAGAGAAGGGGAGGGGAGGAGAGGTGGAGGACAGGAGGGGAGGAGGGGAGAAGGGGAGAGATAGAGGAGGAGGGGAGGGGGGAGGAGGTGAAGGGGAGAGGGGGAGGGGAGGAATGGAGAATGGAGAGGGGGGAGAGAACGTCAAAATCACAGTGGGTTTATCGTCTTATTCAAACCGGAGAAAATCATGCAGGTGTATAAGGTCATGAGAGGCATTGGTCGTGTGGATAGACAGAGGCTTTCCCCAGGGCTGAAATGGCTAACACGCGGGGGAATAGGTTTAAGCTACTTAGAAGTAGGTACAGAGGAGATGTCAGAGCTAAGTTTTGTTTAAGCAAAGAGCGGTGTGTGTGTGGAATGCACTGCCAGCGACGGTAGTTGAGGCGGATACAATAGGGTCTTTTAAGAGGCTCTTAGATAGGTACGCAGAGCTTAGGAAAATTGGTGGCTATGCGGTATGGTAATACTAGGCAGTTTCTAGAGTATGTTGCATGGTCGGCACAACCATGTGGGCTAAACGTATCTGTAATGTGCTACAGATTTCTATGATTCTATGAAATTCAGTGGAAATCCTTCCTCCCACAGAGTAGTGACTAGTTGCAACCTGTCATTTCAGGGTGAGTGAGAAGGGAATGGCCGGGGTAGATTTTGATATTCTGATATGGAACAGAAACATCGGCAGGGACTTCTCTAGTGAGAAACGGAATTTGATACAGAAGTGATTTATCTGTCACAGATCCACAATATTAAACGCCAGTCTAGTTTAAGGCTAACATCAGCAGAACAGACTCCTCCAATGCTAAGTGACCAGGGTTCAGTCCTGGGTGCGATGAGCAGCCGCAAGAACTGCAGAATCTGACAGTAACAGTCCCTCATGAACCTGCAGCTGCCTTCAGTCACCGTGATGGTTAAACCTTTCACACGGAGCTGATTTGAACTTTCTCCCTGATGTGAATTTGCTGGTGTTGCAGCAGCTGGGATGAGTGAGTAAAACTCTTTGCTCACTCCGGACAGAAATGTGGCCTCTATTTACTGTGAACTCACCGGAGCATCACAAGGTGGGTTAACTGAATGAGTCTCTTCGCACACACGGAGCAGGTGAACAGCCGCTTCCCAGTGGGAAGCTGTTGGTGTATCTGCGAAGGCCGACTGAATCCGTTCCAAAATGAGAGCCAGTGGACGTCACAGTGCTCTGAACGTCATGGCGATGTATCCAATCAGATCACGGACATGGACACGTGTTCGAGCTCTCCTTGTAGCGAGTGGGGCGCTGTCTTCTCCAGCATCTCCGCCTCCACATTCAAGGATCGGCGGCATTCAAGCGCTGGTGAACTGACAGATACAGCGGAGTGAGTGTCGCTTTAAGTGCCTGAGGGAGGCGCGGCTGTGACTTAACAAACGCGCTGCAGCAGAGACAGAGAGACAGAGGGGAGGGGAGAGAGGGAGGAGAGGGAGGGGGGAGAGAGAGAGTGAGGGAGAGAGCGAGAGGGAGAGGAAGAGAGTGAGAGTGAGAGAGACTTCAGCTTGTCACTGCTACGCCCAAAAGATTGGGTTGATCATCGGCACGCAGTGCACAACGGATGTCTGGATGTCACTTCGTATAATCCATATGTGTGGATTTGTTGGAGTGTCCTGTGGTATCACTTTTGTTGGGCCTTGCCTGGAATCAGGGTGTTCTGTGGTAACCACTTGACGATATTCCTGTCACTGTCACCTGGTGATCTTTCTAAGTGGATTTCGGAACTAATCGACGGATAAGATCTTCGGCGACTGTTTTCTCGTTTACCCAGCGTGGAATGTGTGTGGAATTCTTCGTAATTGCCTTCTCTCTACGTTTTCGTGAGGATTTACAAATCTCTCCTCTCACTCACTTATTCCGTGGATTACTGAACTTTTCCAATTTACCATCTGAAGACTTTTAGCATTGTATCCCAAGGTTGATAGTTTAGGAGCTATATATACGCATAACACAGTTAATTGCTGTATTTTTCATTCAATCTTTTAGATTTGGAGTAGATACTAATGAAGAGAGTGTTTTTACCATCGAAACCAGACTCCATGAGTGATCTGTTGCTGCTGGTACGTAACAATTGCAACAACCCAGCTGTCTGAGGCACAGTCCTTTAAAATTCTTGAAAATGACCCAAAACATTGAAAAGAGCGGGGAAGAAGGAGTTTAACCAACTTCGTCCGGAGCCCTGAACAACGTCACAACCACCGTGAGCTCATCCTCTTGTTCAGCCTGGAGAAAATCATGCAGGAAATTCATGCAGGTGTATAAGATGATGAGAGGCATTGGTCGTGTGGATAGCCAGAGGCTTTTTCCCAGGGCAGAAACGGCTAACACAAGGGGGAATAGGTTTAATCTGCTTGGAAGTAGGTACAGAGGAGATGTCAGAGCTACGATTTTTAAGCAAAGAGTGGTGTGTGTGTGGAATGCACCGCCAGCGACGGTGGTAGAGGCGGATACAATAGGGTCTTTTAATAAATACATGGAGCTATGCGGGAGGGTAATTCTAAGCAATTTCTAGAGTAAGTTACATAGTCGGCAGAACATTGCGGGCCAAAGCGTCTGTAATGTGTCGTAGATTTCTATGATTCTATGAAATTAAAGAGAAATCTCCTATCCCACGGAGTGGTAACTAGTTGCAGCCTGTCATCTCAGCGAGAGTGAGAGAGGAACGGCAGGGGTAGATTTTGATATACTGATATGGAACAGAAACACTGCCGGAGCCAGATGGGCCGAGTGGCCTTTCTAGTGTACATTGTGAAGTCAATTCAATTCAATTCACCCTCTCCACTATCTGTTCTGTCATTCTGGCTCCCATTTCCCCAGCAACTTATTTTAACCACCACACTCTCCACCCACACTAGCACTAGCAAGCCTTACCACGAGGATATCAGTCCCCTCCTGTTCTGTTCCCCTAACTAATGAATTCACTATCACCCCTTTGACTTTTCTCTGTCAGGTAATCTATCCTCCCCACCCCAACAGTTTCTAAAGTGTTCCACCTGTTGTTGTGTGGGATAACAACAAGAGTTCTCTGTGATGGCTATTTAACTTTATTCCGCTTCCTGACTCTCGCCCAGTTTTCTGTGTCCTGCACCTTGTGTGTAACTCACCTTTCTTCATGTCATATCTATCTCCTGCTCCAACTCCTGGATGATCCGGAATTCATCCATTTCCAGTTCCAACTCCTTAAGGTGCAGGGTTACAAGCTGCAGCTGGATGCACACCTTGTAGGTGGGGGCATAAGGGACACTGGAGGTCTCCCCACTTTCCCACAATGTCCCCCCTAATTTGTAATGACCAGTGTGCACATAAATCATGTACCGTGCATTTTTTTGCCCAGTGACATGTGCACAGTGAATTTTATACAGAGAGGTAATCATTTTCACAGCGAGCAAATCACTGTCGATAAATACTTTGATATCCCCCGGGTTTGATGGAATTCATCTGCACTCTCACACAAACTATGTAGCAGGCCTGTAACGAGTAATGAAGAATCATCTCACCAGAGCTTTTGCACATTGTTCATATGTGGTTTGCTTGCTAAATTATGCTTTAAAAAGTCAGGTTTGCAAAGATTACTCCAAGTCTTTCCACTTGCAAATTCTCCAGCACCTCTTGCATTGTCACAATAGACAATAGGTGCAGAAGTAGACCATTCGGCCCCTCAAGTCTGCACCGCCATTCTGAGATCATGGCTGATCTTTCACTATCAATACCCAGTCCCTGCCTTGTCCCCATATCCCTTGATTCCCCTATCCATCAGATATCTATCTAGCTCCTTCTTGAAAGCATCCAGAGAATTGGCCTCCACCATCTTTTGAGGCAGTGCATTCCAGACCCCCACAACTCTCTGGGAGAAGAAGTTTTTCCTTAACTCTGTCCTAAATGACCTACCCCTAATTCTCAAACCATGCCCTCTGGTACTGGACTGTCCCAGCATCTGGAACATATTTCCTGCCTCTATCTTGTCCAATCCCTTAATAATCTTATATGTTTCAATCAGATCCCCTCTCAATCTCCTCAATTCCAGCGTGTACAAGCCCAATCTCTCCAATCTCTCTGTGTAAGACAGCCCTGCCATCCCAGGAATCAACCTAGTGAATCTACGCTGCACTTCCTCAATTGCCAGAATGTCCTTCCTTAAACCTGGAGGCCAAAACTGTACACAATATTCCAGGTGTGGTCTCACCAGGGCCATGTACAAATGCAAAAGGACATCCTTGCTCTTGTACTCAATTCCCCTTGTAATAAAGGCCAACATTCCATTTGCCCTCTTCACTGTCTGTTGCACTTTCTCATTCACCTTCATTGACTGACGAACTAGGACTCCTAGGTCTCTTTGCATTTCTCCTTTACCTAACTCTACACCGTTCAGACAATACTCTGCCCTCTTGTTCCTGCTTCCAATGTGGATAACTTCACATTTGTTCGCATTGAATGACATCTGCCAAGTATCTGCCCACTCACACAGCCTATCCAAGTCTCCCTGTATTCTCCTAACGTCCTCTTCGCATGTCACACTGCCGCCCAGTTTAGTATCATCAGCAAACTTGCTGATATAGTTTTCCATGCCCTCATCTAAATCGTTGACATAAATCGTAAAGAGCTGTGGTCCCAATACAGAGCCCTGTGGTACCCCACTAGTCACCTCCAGCCAGTCCGAGAAACACCCATTCACTGCTACCCTTTGCTTTCTATCTGCCAACCAGTTTTCTATCCATGTTGAAACCCTGCCCCCAATGCCATGAGCTCTGATTTCACTCACCAATCTCCTATGTGGCACCTTATCGAATGCCTTCTGAAAATCTAGGTACACAACATCCACTGGCTTACCCTCATCTAACATCCTTGTTACACCCTCAAAAAACTCCAACAGATTAGTCAAGCATGATTTGCCCTTGGTAAATCCATGCTGGCTCAGCCTAATCCTATTACTGCCATCAAGATGTGCCACTATTTCGTCCTTAATAATGGACTCAAACATCTTCCCCACGACTGACGTTGGGCTAACAGGGCGATAGTTCTCCGTTTTCTCCTTCCCTCCCTTCTTGAAAAGTGGGATAACATTAGCCACTCTCCAATCTTCAGGAACTGATCCTGAATCTAAGGAACATTGGAAAATGATTACCAATGCATCCTCAATTTCCTGAGCCACCTCTCTTAGAACCCTCGGATGCAGACCATCTGGACTCAGGGATTTATTAACCTTCAGTCCTACCAGTCTACTCATCACAGTTTCTTTCCTAATGTCAATCTGTCCCCTCTGATATTCCTCTGATATCTTATGACCATGGCCCATCCATACATCTGGGAGATTGCTTGTGTCCTCCCTGGTGAAGATAGATCTAAAGTACGCATTAAATTCTGTTGCCATTTCCCTGTTTCCCATAACAATTTCTCCCAATTCATTCTTCAATACACACAGGTAACACCAGTTTCTATATTGGACATAAATATTTCCCCTGAACCCTCCTGAGGAATTGAGGATATATAAAAAAAAAACCTATGTAACCTATGTAATCTCTGGCTAAAAGAATAATTGGGACTGAATATGAATATTTGAACCGAAGTAAACACTGTCTTCAGTGGTTAGCTAAGGCAGGCTCATTGCCAGTTCTCTGTGGCTTGCAGAGAGACACACTGAGAGCTGATAACATTGTATACTGTACCGTTGTTAGTTGATACCATTATATATTCTACCCTCATTTGAGTAAGGGGCGGAGGACTCACTGATAAGGACAGGAATGAACATCTGTTTGTAATTAAGTCAGGGCTTTGCAAAGGGAATAAGTGGACAGTACATCCATCCATAATTAAAACCTCAATATAACAAACTCTGTTATCTAAGTAATTAAGATTTGCAGCAACACACTTGGTGGGCATACCAGTTCAAATAACATCTTGAAATAGTGATGCATGGGGTGTACTGTGTATAAATACACGGCTGTAACCTAAGTCAGTCGACTTGTCAGATAGTGGCAGTGCTTACGTGCCTTCCCTGTGACAACTGGGGCTCAAACTCCTGCAGGAGAATGTGCAATAAACTGTGGTGTCGATAAGAAGCTTGTATCTCGAGTTTTATTCAGATTCAGCTTTAACATTTGGCATCATGATCAGGATCTCTATCTACAGAGCACTGAGAAGATGGGCTGAGTAAGCAGCTGAACCACTCTGGGGACTGTGGGGACTGACCGGGAGCCCAATAGGTATTTTAAATTTGTCGCTCACTGTTAGTTCCTTTGGATGTATGGTGCCTTGCCCAAGGCTGATCACATACCTTGACAGGATCGGGAAAAAAATCTGTTGGGAGACTAGTATAAGGTAGGCAAAAATTTTACCAGGTGGGCAGGAGGCAGTATTGGATAAAGTTTACTAAGTGGCCAGGAGGCGGTACTGGGTAAACTTTACTAAGTGGGCAGGAAGCAGACATGTCAGGTAAATTCATCAATTGAGCAGGAGGTGCCTGCTGGGTAAATTTATCTGATTGTTAATTGAGCTGGAGGCTTTGTGCCTGATAAATTACTTAGAGATAATCGGTTAATTGCAGTCGATTGATACGAGTGTGCCAGGAGCAGCCCTACACAACTTTGTGTGAGAGTTTTCCGGACGAGGAAAATGATTTTCAAATGTTCAGTGCAGCACTGAGTAAGAAATTGGGGAACAAAATGTGGCCTCGGACGGGGGGGGGGGGGGGGGGGGGGAGCCTGGGTTATTACGTCATGAGAACAAGCAGTAAATCTGATATGGAAAAAGAACTGAGGAAAGAAGTGGAAATCGTTGAAAAGGAAATGGAAGGAAAAGGCAGATGTAAAATGGAAGTTTGCCAGCTATGCCACTGATGGCCTACTGGCTTCAGAATTGGACTTTGAGGCGAGAGGTCTCGAGTTCGAATCCAGCTGACTCCCTTGCACACTTTCATCCGTGCTGGGTTAGAGCTGGTGATCTCTTAAACAAAACAACTCACCCAGCAGAAGGCAATGGCAAACTACTGCTGTAACTTGCCTTGTACATGATTTCCCAACACCGCACAGCGGCGTGGAAGGAAATCCTCGGCTAACTGGAAAAAGCTCCGGATGTGACATACGTTTAAAGTGGAACAGTATATTATCAGCAAGTTGGAGGAATAATGGAATGGGATAGAGGTATGTACTGCAGAAGGAATGCCAAAGGTTGGGAGCTGCTAAAAGTGGAGCGTGAATGGGTGGATGTGACTTGTGGCCTGCTACGGCAGTTTCACAGGAGACCAAGCCTTTAAACTGGGGGGACAAATACCCATTATTAATGACTTACTGCTCCAATGCTTACCAACTAAGTTAGCCAACATTATTAATACAAATAATATGGATTGGCCTGACAATGACCGAAATCGAATGTGACGAGCTTCGACATATTTTTGGGACCCAACTTTCGAATCCCGATCAACCCCGAAGGAAACTAATATTCTCCTGTTTGATTCTTACTAAGAGAGAGAGGGGGGCAGAACTATTTGACTATGCAGCATGTTTACACTTGTGTTTATATAGCTCACAGTTTGTTTTATTTAAGCAAGGACAGTCACAAACACAGTCAGGCAGAGAGAAAGAAAGAAGATGGAAGGTTCGAAACAAAGGGCCTAGTGGCCAAAGGCCACTGTTTGGACTCTCCTATGCCCACAAGGTGGGTTGACTATTGATCCAGCGTGTATTGAATGTGTGATTGTCACTTTGATCCATAGGAGTGGATCTGTTGGTTTGGGAGTATCCTGTGAAGACCACTTGTGCTGACCCTTGCCTGGGTGTGGTAATTCACTTGAAGAGAGTACCCCTGTGACCAATCACTGTTGGTGATAATTCGTATAATCCATATGGGGATGTTGTTGGAGTATCTCGCGGCTACCACTTTTGTTAACCCTTAGCCGGATTCGGGTGTGTTATGTGGTAACCACTTGTGAGAAGGGATATTCTGTGGAAATCACTGTCGGTAATACTTTGTGTGTCGGATCTGGATTGGGAGTACCTTGTGGAATCTACCTGTGTGTCAACCCTTGCTTGTGTGGTAGTTCCTTCTGAAGACAGTACGCCTGTGATAAGCTGCTTCTGGTGATAATTTGTATGTAGATTTAGAACGACGACGGATAGAACCTACAGCGACTGTTAACCTGTCATTTATTCCATGGCTGAACTGAACTTTCATAGTTCACCATCTTAAGACTTTAAGCTTGGTATTCCCTGAGCTCAAAGGTTTGGGAGTTATATTTACACGTATGTGTACTCATAACACTTTTTAACTTTTGATTATTTTGCTTAATTTGTTATATTATAAGTAGATACGAATAAAGAGAGTGGTTTTAACATCAAAACCAGACTCCAGGTGTGGTCTATAGCTGCTGGTTCATTTAAACCAATTGGGTACGTAACAGTGCTGCTCGTGTTTATGTCTTTAAGAGGGCTCACCCCAGCACCCGGGGGCCCCCATGTTAACACCTTTCTGTCTCTCTGTCACACCTATGCCAAGCAGGTAGAACCAGGGGCCTGCTGGGTTTGTGCTGAAATTCCTCGGTATGGTAAAAGTATGATTCAAATGTCAGTAATCCTGCTCAACTAGAGTGAGGAACTATCTGCCTGGGCTTTTTCAAATAACACCCGGGGAAGAGAGTGAGGAACTGTGGTCCAGTCTGTGATGACCGTGGCTGTCAGTGTTTTGAGGGATGGTGTCTCAGGGCCCCACCAAGCGGAACTTCCTACACTGGGAAACATGCATCCTGGCCATATCTGCAGGAGCCCAGCAGCCGAGAGGAATAACTGAGACTGAGCGATTTTTGATGATGGTTTTTCTCTCCTATAGCGTAGCCAGAAATTCATGAGAGATAATCAATTTGGCTATAAGAACTTCAGGAGCTGGCCACAATGCTGCAGGGGCCCTGTGACAGAAACACAGGCCCAAGTAACAGAAACATCCATTGAAATGATTGCAATCTGGCAAACAGTCGTACAGAATCGTACGACTTTAGATTTTATCCCAGCTGAGAAAGGGGGAACCTGTGCTATTATTGACACAGAATGCAGCACCTATATCCCTGATGAGTCTACTAACGTTACATCCCTCTCCAAGCACACTGCAAAGGAGATTGACAGCATCAAGAAAGTAGGGCAGGATTTACACGGGTTCACCGAAGGGTTGAAATGGTGATCTTCAAAGGCCTGTAAGGTAATATGTGGGGCAAAGTCCTAATCCTATTTCCTAAAAGTTGTACATATCATTGTTATAATTACTGATGTATGTTGTTTTTCCCCACTGAGAAGTCAAAGCTGTACTCAGTTGCTTTCTCTGTAAAAAAGTTACTGCTTTGTTGATCATGTAATGATCTAAAGAAGGGAATGATAAAGTATGTAAAAGGGTTAACACTTCGTTAAACTATAACAGCCTGTTTTTCTGAAAGAAACTCCTGATGATCAACAGATGTACTAAGCCATGCTGAGCCATATTTCTTTTTGAGGGTAGCGAGCTACGGTTTCAGGATGCTTATCTCCTTGTGCACTCATGTGTAGAGATAGGACAGCATCAGTCTGTTCTGTGTGTGTAAGCCATTATGACTATTTTGTAATTTGTCTTTAGGGGCTGTCACAGTAAATAACTTTGGCTCCATCCGGTCTTGTGTGGGGGAGTATCTGGACAGATACATCTAATGTGTAAGGGGAATTGGTGGATAGGGTGGGAGCATTCACAGTCTGTTCCTGTCTGAGTGACTAACTGAGTAAGCCCCGGGCGCTTGGAACAAAGAGTTTGTACCGTACGGTCTCTGAGTGACTTTATCCAGATTCGACTTCCACTGAATGGGAGTGGTTTTAAAGGGCTGGGCTGCTGGAAGCACATTACCAGACCGGGACTGATTGCAACTGGGTCTGACAGAAGCATAACTGGTTCTTCTGGGCACATTCAGTTTCACTCCAGCTATTTCCTACCTTCCCTTGTACAGGTATGTAATGTCCAAAGTACATGTTTTTGAGTAAATGAGACTCACCAAACTTTCTCCTGACTGAATCACTGGGAAATCCGAGTCTCTTGATGCAAAGTTGGTCTCTCCAGTTGCTGTTCTCAGTCCTCGGGCCAATTCACTTGTTGCTGTTCCCTCGTCTTCAGCTGTGGTTTGCTTCCAGTTGGGGTTTTTCTTCAAATAAACTTCTCACCGCAGGTCTAACTTTAACCAGAGAGATAATGAAGTATGTTAACATTAAAAAGGAGAACCAAACATTTCTGCTGAATGTTACTAAGAACAAAACTCACTGAAATTTAAATGTTGAAGGCAGATATAATGATCTCAGTGAACAACCTTCTATTGTCCCTCACACATCACAAAACGATATGGGATAAGCAGGAGCCATCATACAGTCAGGAACAGAATTAGGTGATTTGATCCATCTGGTCTGCCCCACCATTTAACCATGGCTGATTTTTATTCCAACACCATATTCCTGCCTTCCTCCTGCAATCCTGAGCTATGCACCAATCATGAATATATTAATTTCTGCCACAAATATACCCAATGGCAGCCTCAACCAACCTCTGCGGCAACAAATTCCACAGATCAGACATCCTTTAACCAAAAAATTCTTCTCATCTCAGTTTTAAAGGGGAGCATCTTTGTTCTGAGACTGTGCTGTCAGATCACAGACTCCCCGTCTAATGGAAACATCCTCTCCGTGTCCACTGTGTCCAGGCTTTTCAGCATTCAGTAGGTTTACTTAACCATACATCACTCCACCACTCCCACCGTCCCTCTGAGCTCCATTGAGCACAGGTCCAGAAACACCAAACGCTCCTCATACATAACATCGATTATTCCTGAGATTATTTTTGTAAACCATGTTAGCAGCAATTGTACTGAACACATTTCCAGGAATAAGAGATAAATTGATACCAGGATAATTTACAGGGTAAGTTGAGATTTCTTTATTTTTCTACTAGCACAGAATGAGCCATTTCCATTTCCAGGTTAATTTCAGGAAATATAAACCATTCCAAGGTAAATGTAATGAAAAGAAACTAGAATTATCAGAAATTCTCAGCAGGTAAGGAACAGCTTTGGGAGAGGAACAAACTTTACAATTCAGGGTAATAATGTTTTGTCAGAATGACCAAGCATTTTCAGTTTTTATTGCAGATCTCCAGCAACTTGGGATTCTGCCTGATTTCCACCGAGTGACAGACAGATGACAGTGAGGGGGGGATTTCGAAGCACTGTTTGAACACCAAACTCAGGGTCTATTTCTACTGTTGTAAACACGGAACAGCCCATTTACTCACAACCTCTCCCTGTGAGGATGGAATGGGAACATCCTCTCCTCTGATTAGCAGTCATTGCTTCCAAAGGAACTCCAGAAACAAACATCTTATCCCAGACCAGAAATACTCGATCAACACCTCACAAGCCCAAGCAGCTCAATCCCCGGGTCCACTTTCCCTGGATCAAAAACTGATATCCCAGGACCCAACCTCACAGAGTCACACAGCTTAATCTGCCACTCATCGACCCGGAGAGTCTCACACATTGTCCTCCCATCTCACACAGGGTAGTGCAATCCGGGATTTCCCCACAACCAATGTCCAGCTGCTCGAAGAAGGACATCCATCCAGCCTCATCTGTAGAAGCACTAAGCAAAGTCAAAGCCAAAACACCAGCAGTTCCATTTGCCTGGAATGCTGATCACAGGACTAGAGCCCAAGCACCAACTCTCCCAGTACTCTTTGCTGACTGTAATATGATGAAGTGTGTCAGGCAGTCACAGTTCACAAAATAGGACTCCACACCAATGCACAACAGAACTGGTACCTGATGACCCTCTGGTTTTCCAGCTGAGAAGAACTGATTCTGGAAATAACTCAGTGTAAAAGAATACCTCACAATGAAGACAAGAAAGATTGCCGATATATATCATTGAAGAGGTGTGATACAGGGTGGACCAAGTTAGACCCAGATAGTTGATGCATGTCACTGAAGTTGGTGGGAGAGAGACTGAACAAGATGGGCAGGGAATGAGCAGGTAGAATGAGGGGGAGAAGAAATCAAGGACGATCAATTAAGGTTCTCCAGCAATACACAGATACTGAATTAATAGTACACACTACTGTATAAAGGATCTTAAAATGACAAAGTTAGAACAAACAACAAGAACTTTGCCATATATACTTTGAACCCTCACCAAATTTTTCTCAACACATCTTAGAAAGTTCAGACACTTCATGCTTTTCATGGTAAATGCTCTGCCCATGACTGCGAGGAACAGCAAAGACCTTTGGATCCAGATCAGCACAACACAGAAACCATTCTCACACTAGACTTCTCAGTCCCACAGGAAAGCAGGTAGTGAAATCAAAGATTCTCACTGCCTGGGACATTCTCTTTCCTCACCCACCCCAGTCCGGGAGAAGACACCAGCCATAAAGCTCAAAGACAAATGCGAGGAGGCTCAGGAAATGAGACAAGCTGGGGGAAGTTAACGGGACTCAGTGGCCAACATCAGATTCCCCAACACAACATGGAGGAAGCATCACCTCACATCCGGGGACTCTGACCGCACACCACATGATCTTGAGTCACAAACCAGAGGGCGAGGTAGATCAGTGTTAAACAGGCTCATGTGTCCTGTTGGTGGGTCTCCCATTTCAACTCTGTGGTAATAAACAGCCTGGGCTCCTGGTTTGGATCGTTCAATACAGATTAAGTGACATCTACATATTTTTGAAGAGCCCAGATATTTGGAAAATAAATGAGTAATTGGCCCTCAGTTCAGCACTCATGGCTAACGTTGGATCTCCCCACTCGGGATCGGTCTCAATACTCACTGATGGGAAAACGATATCTTCGGCCCGCAGACTGTGATCTGATCCCTGGCTTCCTGACCCAGGAGGGGAGGACCCTTTCCCAATCCCACAGACGATCCGCTTCAGCACTGAGCAGAAAGGAAAACACCACCCAACCGGAGACAGTGAGCATGCGCGAAGAGTTAGTTACATCTGTGGATAAATGGGAGGGGCAAACAGGATCACGTGACTGGTGGGGTCCCCCCCCCCCAGGCAGAGAGTCCAGCTACCAACCATTCTGTGGAAAGAGACAAACTTGCCATTTACATTTCGTCTCCCCATAAGTGTATTAGATATTTGAACTCTCAGGAAAAATATATCATCTGTCCACACAGATTCATAATCAGGTTTATTATCACTGTCATGTTGTGTAAACTATGTTAACTTTGCAGCAGCATTTCAATGCAATACATAATATAGAAGAAAAATAAAACAAAATAAAATAATTAAAATTACAGTATATGTATATCTGGGACCATTGCTCACTGTAATTGTTATAAATGACTTGGATGAGGAAGTGAAGGGATGTGTTCGTAAATTTGCTGATGACACAAAGGTTGGAGGTGTTGTGGATAGTGTGGAGGGCGGTCAGAGGTTACAGCTGGACACCGAAAGGATGCCAAACTGGGCTGAGAAGTCACAAATGGAGTTCAACCCGGATAAGTTTGAAGTAGTTCAACTTATTAGGTCAAACATGATAGCAGAATATAGCATTAATGGGAAGACTCTTCACAGTGTGGAGGATCAGAGGGATCTTGGGGTCCGAGTCCATAGGACATTCAAATCTGCTATGCAGGTTGACTCTGTGGTTAAGAAGACATATGGTGCATTGACCTTTATTAATCGTGGGATTGAGTTTAGGAGCCGAGAGATTTTGTTGCAGCTATATTGGACCCTGGTCACACTCCACTGTGCTCAATTCTGGTCACCTCACTACAGGAAGAATGTGGAAACCTTAGAACGGGTACAGAGGAGAGTTACAAGGATGTTGCCTGGATTGGGGAGCATACATTATGAGAATAGGTTGAGTGAACTCGGCCTTTTCTCTTGGAGTGACGGAGGATGAGAGGTGACCTGATAGAGGTATACAAGTTTATGAGAGGCATTGATCATGTGGATAGTCAGAGGCTTTTTCCCAGGGCTGAATTGGTTACACAAGAGGGAATAGGGTTAAGGTGCTGGGGAGTACATAGAGAGGAGATATCAGGGGTGAGTTTTTTTAGTCAGAGAGTGGTGGAGAGTGGTGTAATGGGCTGCCTGCAACGGTTATGGAGGTGGGCATGATAGGGTCTTTTCAAAGATTTTTGGATAGGAACCTGGCGGCACTGGAGAAAAAACTAACTTAGAAAAATAAAGGGCTATGGGTAACCATAGTATTTTCTAAGGTAGTGACATGTCAGCACGACTTTGTGGGCTGAAGGGCCTGTACTGTGCTGTAAGTTTCTATTATTCTATGAATAAATTAAAAATTGTGCAAAAAGCAGAAATACTATATATTTTAAAAGTGAGGTTGTGTTCAAGGGCTCAATGTCCATTTGGCTATCCGATGGCAGAGGGGAAGAAACTGTTCCTGTATCACTGAGTGTGTGCCTTCAGGCTTCTTTAACTCCCTCTCTGATAGTAACGTTGAGAAAAGGGCATGCCCTCGGTGCTGGAGTTTCTTAATACTGGACGCTGCCTTTCTGAGGCACTGTTTCTAATCCTCTGGTAATCTTATAAACGTCTATTCAGTCTCACCCCAGCCGGCACGGCTCCAGAGTAAACAACATAAGGTTGTCCAGCCTCCCGTTGTAGCTCAGGCCCTCTATTCCAGGCAGTGTCCTGGTAAACCTCTTCTGCGCCCTCTCCAAAGCCCCGACACCTACTGCCCAGTGCACAAGTACGGGAAGGTACAGGTACAGAGAAACACTGACTTATAGCAGAATCACAGGCAAGTACATTCAGATAACACACGGAACACAAATTATACAAAATCTCCGTCAGTGTCAATATGGAAATATGTTTTACGTCATCCTGCTAACAGGACCAGAACAACAGGGGCTGAGCGGCGGCTCATCTCAGACGGTTCGGTGTGAAGGTCTCACAACCCGGACCGACCCCGGCAGATTCTGTGAAGGAAGCGAGGCGAGGCCGCCAGTTCGGGAAAGTTCATCCCCTCCCCTTTCAGGTTTCACCGATCACCTTGTGCTTCTCTCTCCCTCCCCACCCCCACCTTTTATTCTCCAGTCCTGCCGAAGGTTTTCGGCCGGGAACGTCGACTGTACTCTTTTCCGAGATGCTGCCCGGCCTGCTGAGTTCCTCCAGCATTTTGTGAGCGTTGCTCGCATTTCCAGCATCTGCAGGTTTCTCTTGTTTGAGTTCGGAACAGTTAAAGGGACTCACTGCCCAACATCAGATCCCCTACGCCACTCGCGACCGGCTTCAACACTCACCAATAGAAAATCGTGGGTTTCGCCCCGCAGAGAACCATTCGTTCCCGGCTCCCCACCCTGGGGGCGAGGAACCCCTCCCGATGCCGATCCGCTTGAACAAAGAACGGAAAGAACTGAGCGTGCGCGATGTCGTCAGCCCGTCATCAGGGCGGTGGGCGGGGCCTAGGAGTCAAACCTGCGGATGCTGCAGATCCGCTGTGAAACTGGATCACGTGATGGCCGGAGGGTCTCCCACGTGACCCGGCAACTCCTCTCCTCGCCCCCCACACGCTGTCCAACCCATCCGCCGCGTTTCCTACATTATTTCATTATTTCCCGTATTATTAAAGCAACAGTTTTAATTCTTTCGCTCCATATCTTCCCCGATCCCTTTCCCTCCACTCTCAGGTCACAGAGTTCTCAGCCTTAGAGTTTCGATTCCCATCCAGGTCCGACACACAATTCAGACCCACACAGGAAATGTGCAGGTTTCATTAAGATCAGTCTATGTTTGTAAACACTAATTTCCTCCGGAGCATGACTGGATTGGAACACAGAGACCTCAAGTGAGAAACAGCAGGAGGCCATTCAGCCCCTCTAACCATCAACAAGATGGCGGCTGCTCTCCCATCTCAGCCACATGTTTCTGTCCGATCCTCATATCCTCGATCCCTTCCGTCTCCACACATCTGCCGACCTCTGTTTAATGTGAGGACGATCACCGAGTCTTCACCGCCCTCTGTGGAGGGGATTTACAGATATCCAACACCCTCTAAGTGGAGACATTTCCCCTCATCTCAGTCCCGGCCAGTCCACCCCTTTTTTCAGACACTGGGATCCCTGTTCAACTGGTAATGATGTTGTGCATTTCAATTTGTTCACCTCTCAGTCCTCGATTCTCTGAATGAAATGGTTATCACATTTGATTTTTCTTCACATGATGACCCCACCACCCCAGGGATCAGTCAGGTGAGTATTCATTGCACTCTCGGTAACAAATACTCTCTAACCGCTTTGTGAATCATCTATGGAATTAATTTCCACCTTCTACAGCCCCGTGTTGCCCCAAACACTCACCTCGCACCCCTGTCACTATTTCCACCTTCCCACCTCCCCCTCACCTGGATCCATCTCTCACTCCCCAGCTCTTGCCCCATCCCCACCTCTTTTCTCTGACTATTTCCCGTCCACTCTCAGTCCAGAGGGAGGGTCTCAACCCGAAATGTTGACGGTCCATTTCCCTCCACAGATGCTGCCCGACCCGCTGAGTTCCTCTGGCAGTTTGTTCTTTGGTCTGTATAACCCGTGTTAGTCTGGGGAGCGGGATTTTACACCATATTCCAGGTACAATCTCAACAAAGCCCAAACAATTGTCACTTTGCCCGGACCACCGGCCCCGCTTGCAGGGCAACAGTCTGCCGGTGTTTGCCCCCAATGTGGTGAATCTCTTTGCTCGGCACCACCGTGGGCTCAGACATTTCCCCAGATGAGCCCCTCCTGTCCCCACCGGGACAAACATCCTGTCCACACCCTCTCTCAGCATCTCACGCCATCTTCATCCTGTCAATAAAATCCCCGGTTTACCTCCCCGGGGAACCAGCATCAAACCGACGGGCCGAGCGGTCTCCTCCTACCTCTCAGCGATACATCAGACTCCGGCCGCAGGAGACGCTTCACAAACGCCCCCAAATTCCCTCGGAGGGAAATGGAAATAAATCAGAAAGCGGACATTTACTTTGAGGGTTTTCTCCGCTCTGAGGAGGCGGTCGGCGCTTGAGCGGGAGACGTACTCAGCGGCGTAACGCCCACACGGCTTGTCCACCTCCGCGACTGGTTGTAACCAGTGATTGACATCGCTTCTCACCAATGGGAATAGCGCAGCTCCTGAATCCTCTGTTGACAGCGGTGGGGGAGGGGCTGGTCACGTGCTTATTAGCCCAGCCGTTAAACCGATAAAGCTCGAGCACAGCAGCGCGTGGGTGACGTAAGATACCGCGCACGTGAGGGCAGATCCCGGTGTGGGGAGCCCATGTGTGACGTCAGGCGCGTGGGGTGAGCAGCTGTGTGTCGTCACCTGTGGGAGAGCGCTGGCATTCAAAAGCACCTTAATGGACTTTTCCGTGGGACAACAACATTAATCACGGGTTTCATCACTGAATCCAGTGTTGTGGGATGTAAAGTCCCCTGTTATGTGTCCGGCTGTGCCGTGTTGTTGGTGGAGTGGGCAGCGTGGTGTTTGTCTCGATTCGGGTCACAACACCTGAATTGCCAGCGGGGTCCACACACAGTGTATTAGACAACAGAAAACCTCTCGTCCCTGCAGTCTTTGTCTCCTGGTAAACTCAACACCCTGACAGTGTGGACCATAGATACCCCTTCCTCTCAGAGTCAGGGGATCATTCAGACAGCTGATCGCTGAGAGGAAATATATTTATTGGTCATTAAATTCACCCAGATTCGTTTGGACGGATTTGATGTGGAGTTCGGGGTGTCACAGTGAAAGGGCCGGACGGCCGAAGTCTCTCCATTGTCCAAACATCCTTCCAGGTGAGGCGACACTTCACCTGTGAATCTTCCGGGGTCGCCTCTTGTGTCCGCTGCTCCCGATGCGGCCGCCTCGACAGTGATGACACCGTCTCCTCCGCAGTTGTGGAGGGTAGGGGTGTTTTTTTTTATCGGGGGTCGATATTATTGTTCACTTTTGTGCGTGAGGTGTGGGTTTTGGGGTTTGATGATTGGGATCCCGTTCTTCTTGATCCGGGGGGTGGGGTGGAAGTTTGATTTTTCTCTGTGAACGATTTTCATGCTCTTTCTTTGTTTCGTGGTTCTATGGAGAAACAAAAACTCCCTGTTATTTATGGATACCTGCTTTCATAATAAACTAACCTTTGAACTATCCGCTCCGAGCGGGAGTTCCCCGTGTCCAAACATTTTCATTCTGATTTCCATTCCCGTTGCTACCCGGCCTGCTGTGTTCGGCCAGCATTTTGTTTGTGTTGGTTTGGATTTCAAGGATCTGCAGACTTTGTCTCGTTTGTGATTTACCTCTCCGTTGTCCTTCCGGCTTCCGACCACTGGTGGCGCTGTGCGGATCTCCGGCCAGCGGTGGCGCTGTGCGGATCTCCGGCCTTCGGCGACGATGTGCAGACCTCCGGCAGCCGGTGGCGCTGCGAAGAAACGCCTGCTGAACGCATGCGCGGTGCCGACTGCCTCTGTTGTTGGCGGTTCTCCGATTCGAGCAGGGGTGAGTAGGGAATGATCCCGGTGTTGTGTAACTCTGGGGCCGGTTGCATTGGGAAAGGGCCGGGCCCGAGCTCTGCCGGACGGCTGGAGCATGGCTGCAGTGGTAATGTTTTAGCTGTGGGGGTGTGGGGGTGCGGGAGATTGCTTGATTGATAAGTTCGTGGCCTAATTTGGAAGTTCTGAAGTTATACAGCTCTCGGTACCTGCACGTTTCGTTCAACTCTTTGAGTGATTATGCAGAAAGTTTGAAGTTAATAACTTTTGTGGTATTTCTGTTTCAGATAATTGAAAATTGCTAGGTTTTGTAAAATTGACTCCTTACACCTTAGGCCATGAACTTATCAATCACCCCCAGTTTGTGAAACCCAATTTGTATACATGCTCATTTCATTTACTGGGCAACTGCCTTGCCCCATTCGTGCAATGAGTAGGTGCACAAATTTGATGTGACATATATAGGGCTTCCTATAATGTCAAGCAGTAAACCAAGGTGAAAGAAATATATGAATTCCAGAGATCCACAGAAATATAGTGATAGCTAAGACATTAACAAGATTACAGCCTATCATTACATTTCAGTGTATAACTGGTAAGATTAAACATATAATACTTAATTTAATAATATGACGAAGTATTGCATGGTTGCACTTAACCTATTATCATAGAATATAATTATCAAGCAAGTAAAATAACTTTGCTTAGAAGCAAAGGGTTGTTAGTGAGAAAAATTTACTTTAGGATTAGCGAGTAATTCACGGACCACCATAGATGTAGCCTTACTAATACGACTGATTCGGAGCAGACGGCAGGGCCTGCAGCGCTTAGCAGTGTTCCTCAGAAGTATAAAAATAACAGAAATAAAGCAATTCATTTTTTTACACTTTTAGCCACCTAAATTGGAACCAAGTAATCAAGTATGAAAAAAGAAACTGTGATGAACTATTGCTAAAGCCACGAATATTGCTGAATACTAGTCTCAAAAGTGGTAGGTTGGCAACTCTGCCTCGTACCGTTTCTCTCGCAGAAATGGTTGGACGGGAAGTGTATGTGTGAGTGTCGATACAATCTCCTCACACGTTGGGTGTTACATAGTTCGACCTTTACAGATCCTGTTTAGTCTTTAAATATATAAAAAGTTAAAGAAGTTTGAATCTTTACATAAATTGTTATCGCATTTATACAAATAGAAAATCTCGTAGTTTGGAAGTGACAAATGTTAACAGGGGAGGACAGCAACCATTTGGGAGTTTTGGAAATGCATTTCATCTCGTTCATTGCCTCACTAAATTACTCTTTTTCCTATCAACACAAAGAGAAAAAGAGCCTCTTTCCCATCAGCTACAGTTGGTGGAGCGAGGCCAAGGGGTTGATCCGCTACTAATGATAGTTGAAATGACGTAAAACTAGCTTATAGCCCAGAAATGCTTTTTTTCCATTTAGCTTGTAAAACAAAACTAAATTTATCCAGGTGTAGAAGAGGATTTTGGATGATTAGCTTGTGTATTTGATCAGAATCAGGACAAAGATGAGCGAGCAGTGAATTTTTCTTTCATTGTTTTCAACTTTTAAACTAGAGTTTCTATGTTCATACCTTGCTTAATATAACTGCTTCCTGGTATCCAACGGTACAAATTGGAAAGAGCGGGAAAATGCTTGCATTTGTGTGCAGCTATTTCTCAGCTTCCTAGGACAACGGGTCGAGCGAGAAGGAATTACACAAATACCTAAATAAAAAACAGTCACAGCTCCAGGATTTCACCAAAAACGATCAAATATCCTAATGTTATTACTGGCACTTTTCCCCACCAGCCAACACCCCCACTTCCCAACCCCTGCTTCCGTAGAGTTCCCTCTTTTTAATATGTGGCCGCTGTTAAATTACCCGCTTGTTTATTTTGACTTTTTTACAGAGGTGCCGGAGCGGTTGTCCGGTGAGCTCTGGTAGCACTGCACCCCTGAATGTATGATCCCTTCTCCCACCTGGTTCCATCTGCTTATCTCTGCTCATCTTGTTCAACCTCTGTGCAGTCTCCTAAACCCATCTTCCTGCTTCAGTGATTTACATCTCCCATCTGGGTCATCTTCGGTCCACCCTGTATCCCACCAGCTCAATGTTATATATCAGCAATCTTTCTTCCAACCTCTGTCTTCATTGTGAAGTGTTCTTTTGTACCTTTGGCCTCGCTGAGTCATTTCCCGAATCGGTTATTGTTAGCTGGAATGCCGGAGGGTCATCGGGTCCCAGGTCTGTTGTGCATTGGTGTGGAGGTGCTCGTTTATGAACAGTGACGGGCTGACACACTGCAGCATTTTACTGGCAGCAAAGAGTACTGGGAGAGTTGGTGCTTGGGCTCTAATCCTGTGATCGGCTTTCCAGGCAAATGGAACTGCTGGTGTTTTAGCTTTGACTTTGGTTTGAGCTTCTGCAGATGGGCCGGATGGTCATCCTGCAATGAAGCAGAAATGTCGAGCAGCTGGACATTGGCTGTGGGGAAATCCCAGATTGCACTATCCAGTGTGAGATGTGGGGACGATGTGTGAGACTCTCAGGGTCAGTGAGTGGCAGATTCAGCTGTGTTGGGTCCTGGGATATCATAGTTTTTAATCCAGCTAAAGTGGAATCAGGGATCGAGCTGTTTGGGCTTGTGAGCTGTTGATCGAGTATTTCTGGTCTGGGATCAGATGTTTGTTTCTGGAGTTCCTTTGGAAGCAATGACTGCCAGTCTGAGGAGAGGATGAGTTCCCATTCCATCCTCACAGGGAGAGGCTGTGAGTAAATGGGCTGTTCCATGTTTACAACAGTAGAAATAGACCCTGAGTCTGGTGTTCAAACTGTGTTTGGAAATCACACAGTGGAAATCAGGCAGCTGTGCTGGAGATCTGCACTAAAAACTGAAAATGTTTGAACTCAATCTGATGAAATGTTATTAATTGAATTGTATTGTAAGCTGTTCCTTACCTGCAGAGTCTTTCTGGTAATTCCAGTTTCTTTTTATTTCTTGGTTTATATTTCATGAAATGGACCTGTTTTAACCTGGAAATGAAAATGGCTGTGATAGTTTGTAGGCCTCCGTTAGAGTCTCTGCAAGTCTCCCCTCTCCACCGATGTTGTCCAAGGGAAGGGCATTAGGACCCATACAGCTTGGCACCGGTGTCGTCGCTCAAGGACACACAGGCAGCCTCTGCCAAGGCTCGAACTAGCAACCTTCAGATCACTAGACCAACGCATTAACCACTTGGCCACGCGCCAACACATGTGATAGTAGAACAGTAATGAAAGCACAACGTTTCCCTGTCAATTATCCTGGAACCGATTTTTCTGTTTTTCCTGGAAATGTGTTCAGTACAGTGTTCCTAACAAGGTTTACATGAATAATCTCAGGAATGATCGGCTTTATGTGTGAGGAGCATTTGATGGTTCTGGACCTGTGCTCGATGGAGTTCAGAGGGACGGTTGGAGTGGTGGAGGGATGTATGGTTAATAAACCTACCGAATGCTGAAAAGCCTGGATACAGTGGACATGGAGAGGATGTTTCCATTAGACGGAGAGTCTGTGATCTGACAGCACAGTCTCAGAATAAAGATGCTTCCCCTTAAAACTCAGATGAGAAACATTTATGGCCAGAAGATGTCTGATCTGTGGAATTTGTTGCCACAGAGTTGGTTGAAGCTGCCATTTGGGTATACATATGACAGAGATTAACATATTGATGATTGCTGAGCAGCTCAGGGTTACAGGAGGAAGGCAGGAATGTGGTGTTGGAATGAAAATCAGCCATGGTTAAATGGTGGGGCAGACCAGTTGGACCAAATCACCTGATTCTGTTCCTGTGTCTTGTGTCTTACCGTGACTGGATGATGGATCCTTCTTATCCCGTATCGTCTGTGAGATGTGAGGGACAATAAAAGATTGTTTACTGAGGTCATTACATCTGCCTTCAGTGTTTAAATCTCAGTGAGTTTTGTTCTTAGTAACATTACACAGAAATGTTTAGTTCTCCTTTTCATTATTAATGTGCTTCATTGTCTCTCTGGTTAAAGTTAGACCTGTGGTGAGAGATTTATTTGAAGAAAAACCCCAACTGGAGGCAAACCACGACTGAAGACGAGGGAGCAGCAACAAGTGAACCAGCCCGAGGACTGAGAGCACCGACTGGAGAGAACCCATCTGACTCGGAGATTCCAGTGATTCAGTCAGCAGAAAGTTTGGTGAGTCTAATTTACTCAAACACTGGTCCTTTAGACATTACATACCTGTACAAGGGAAGGTAGGAAATAGTTGGGAGTGAGACTGAATGTGCCCAGCAGAACCAGTTATGCCTCTGTCAGACCCAGTTGCAATCAATCCAGGTCTGGTAATGTGCTTCCAGCAGCCCAGCCCTTTGAAACCACTCCCATTCCCTCACAATGGTTACTCAGTAAAAGATCTTGCATCCTCTGATGTAGCTTTTGGTCAGATCTGAGTGGGGAGAGGGAAAGAGAGGGGAGTGTTTTTACTGACTGTCTTTCAAAAACAGTATTTGTTTGAACTTGCTGCAGACTCTCTCCCCATACCCTGTACTTTCTCAACCAAATTATTGACATAGATGACAAGTAGCAATGGGTGTAACCCCAGGGAACGTCACGAAGCATGGAACTCGAGTCCAAGAAACAGCCTCTCATCATCACCCTCTGATTCCTACCACCCAGCCATTCCCAGACTCTGGGGCTCTGTAACAAACTCAATGTTAACCGGAAGATTAGTCAGTGATTAAGATGATGAGAGAATTGTGGCCTCCTGAAAGGACAGGCGAGCTGAGCTGTCTGATTCATTGGACCAGATCCACCCTCGTTGACAACGTAATTTACCCCTTGCCCATCCACCCAGGTCATGTTACTTCTGATCACCCACAGTACCCCAACCACCCTCCGTTCCACCAGTGGCCCCACACCCTTCTGACCATTCACCCCACACCGACACATAGACAGGCCCCCTTCACCCACGTCCACCCTCCCAGCTTGGGGAACCACAACAAACTGATCCCGCGATCCCGACACGGTGCAAAACTAAAACCAGGGATGCAAGACTGGAGAGCCCGGAGCCTCCAGCTGTCCGGCTCGGTCCCACCCCTTTCCCACAGCAATCAGCCCTCGATTTACACAAACCCGAGATTAACCCCTTCCTCACCGCCACCTGAACAGGAGAAACACCCGCATCAGCTGGGGTTGAGCTGCAGTTGGTCCCCATATGAGTTAAAGCTCCCCGCTGTCGGATATGGAGACCAGAATCGTACGCGGTAAAACCACATAACAATTACAGCACGGAAAAAGGCCATCTCGGCATTCCTAGTGCGTGCCGAACGCTTACTCTCACCTAGTCCCACTGACCTGCACTCAGCCCATAATCCTCCATTCCTTTCCTGTCCATATACCTATACAAATTTTTTTTTAATGAAAAAATCGAACCTACCTCTACCACTTCCACTAGAGGCTCGTTCCACACAGTTACCACTCTCTGAGTAAAGAAGTTACCCCTCATGTTACCCCTAACCTTTTGCCCCTTAACTCTCAACTCATGTCCTCTTGTTTGAATCTCCCCTACACTCACTGGAAAAAGCCTATCCACATCAACTCTATCAATCCCCGCATAATTTTAAATACTTCTATCAAGTCCCCCCTCGACCTTCTATGCTCCAAAGAATAAAGACCTAACTTGTTCAACCTTTCTCTGTAACTTAGGTGCTGAAACCCAGGTAACATTCTAGTAAATCTCTGTTCTCTCTTGACATCTTACGTATAATTTGGTGACCAGAACTGTATATAGTGCTCCAAATCTGGCCTCACCAATGCTTTGTACAATTTTAACATTACATCCCAACTCCTATACTCAGTGCTCTGATTTATAAAGGTCAGCATACCAAAAGCTTTCTTCACCACCACATGAGCTTCCTCCTTCAGGGAAATATGCACCATTAGTCCTAGATTTCCTCACACTGTCTACAAGCTTTCTCTATTTGTGAACTAACCTCCTCTCTCCTAGACTCTTCAATTTGATTCCCACCACCCAACCATTCTAGTTTAAAGTCTCCCCAGTAGCCTTCACAGATCTCCCCACCAGGATATTGGACCCCTAGGTTTCAATTGCAATCCGTCCTTTTTGTACAGGTCACTCCTGCCCCAAAAGAGGTCCCAATGATCCAGAATCTTGAATCCCTGCCCCCTGTTCCAATCCCTCAGCCACGCATTTATCCTCCACC
Organism: Hypanus sabinus; assembly: GCF_030144855.1. NCBI lineage: Eukaryota > Metazoa > Chordata > Chondrichthyes > Myliobatiformes > Dasyatidae > Hypanus > Hypanus sabinus. The sequence goes on from NW_026781341.1 coordinate 1,516,660, forward strand.
TCATTCCATTACTACTGTCACTGTCACGTGGCACAGGCAGTAATCCCGACATTTCTACCTTTGCAGACCTTCTTCTCAACTCCCTTCCTAGCTCCCTATATTCTCCTTTCAGGACCTCTTCCCTTTTCCTACCTATGTCATTGGTACCTATATGTACCACGACCTCTGGCTCCTCACCCTCCCACTTCAGGATATGTTGGATGTGATCAGAAACATCCCAGACCCTGGCACCAGGGAGGCAAACTACCATCCGGGTCTCCTGACTGCTTACACAGAATCGCCTATCTGACCCACAAACTATTGAGTCCCCTATTGCTACTGTCTTCCTCTTCCTTTCCCTACCCTTCTGAGTTACAGGGCCGGACACTGTGCCGGAGCCACGGCCGCTGTTGCTTCCCCCAGGTAGGCTGTTTCCACCCACCCCCCCAACCAACAGTACTCAAACAGGAGTACTTATTGTCAAGGGGTACAGCCACTGGGGTACTCTCTAGTACCTGACTCTTCCCCTTCCCCATCCTAACTATGACCCACCTGTCTGCCTCCCGTGGCCCCGGTGTGACCACCTGCCTGTAACTCCTCTCTATCACCTCCTCACTCTCCCTGACCAGACGAAGGTCATTGAGCTGCAGCTCCAGTTCCCTGGCACAGACCCTTAGGAACTGCAGCTCGACACACCAGGCGCAAATGTGAACGTCCGGGAGGCTAGGAGACTCCAGGACCTCCCACATCCGACACCGAGAACAGCAAGCTGCCCTCACACTCATAATTCCCAGCATGGAACCGTAATCCCACGGTGGATTTGTTCGGTGACTTGTGAACAGACGTGATTAATGTCCCTGCAACTGGGGACTGCATAAATAGTCTAATAATTGTAATCAGACACACAGTCTCCTCGCCTTTCTCCCTCACCCCTAGCTACTTACCCCATTTTCCTCACCACACCCTCCTCACAGTTCCTCTTCCTCAGCCCTCCCTTCTTGCTCCCTCTCTCCCTCACTGTCTCAACTCTCCCTCACCCCTTCCTTATCATCGCCCCTCTCAATCATCCCTCTTCCCTATCCCTCTCAGTTACACTGCTACTTGACCAGTCTCCCACTCTCTTTCACCCCTTTCCTTGCGCTCTCCTTTTTTGCCACTCTCTCTACCCCTCTAGTAATAAATCGTACTCCTCGCTCTTGTTTCTCTTCATCTCCTCACTCTGTCATGCCTCTTTTCATTTCTCTCTCACTCTCTCCCTCTGCATCTCTCCATCTTTCTCTTACTCTTCCATTCTCTCTCCCATTCCACAATCCGTCCCTACCCCTATCACCCGCCAGCCCACTCTCAATATCAGTCACCCTCTGTCTTCCCCTCTCCATCTCCTCCTCTCTCACGCACCTCAATCAAACTTGTCTCTCACTCACTCACCTCCGCCACTCTGTAACCGCCTCCATTACCGGCTCTCAACCTCTCTATCTCTCTCCCTACATCCCACCCTCCCCCCTCTCTCAAACACTCTCCCTGCTGGCTCCCGTATCCCACACTGTCTTCCCCTCTTTCTCACCCTCTAAATCTACCACTCACCCCACGCGTTCTCCCTCTTCGCTCCCTGTCAGTCCTCCTTCTCCTCCCCCTTTCTCCCGTCACACCCCGCGCTCTCCACCCCATCCCATATAGTGGTATGCAAATGGCTGGGCACCAGTGGTCAAACTTCCTGTTACTGTGAATAGTTAAGTGAGTAGAGGGTGAACTGGTCTCCAAAAGTCATAAAATTAAAGACAAAACATTCTTTTCAACATTTTAAGCAAGATTAGTGTATTATTAAAAACAAAAAATGCTGGCAGAACTCAGCAGGCCTGACAGCATCTATGGGAGGAGGTAGTGACAACGTTTCAGACTGAAACCCTTCATCAGGAGTTTAGTGCATTATTTCTGTTTTTGTACAATTTTAGAGTGGGAAAAAAAAAGGAAAGGAGCACCATGGAAAAGTTTGGGCACCCCAAGAGATTTGAGATCTCAGTTAAATTTTACCAAGGTCTCAGACCTGAATTAGCTTGTTAGGACAATGGCTTGTTCACAGTCATCGTTAGGACAGGTTATGCAAATTGCAAAGCTTTATAAATACCCTGACTCCTCAAACAGTCTGGGGCCTGGGATGGTGGTGAGGGAAGAAGTGTGGGGGCAGGTGTAGCACTTCTTCCGTTTGCAGGGATGAGTGCCCGGAGGGAGGTCCATGGGAAGGGATGGGGGAGATGAATGGACAAGGGAGTCGCGTAGGGAGCGATCCCTGCGGAAAGCCGAGAGAGGGGGGAAGGTGAAGATGTGGTTGGTGGTGGGATCACGTAGGAGGTGGCGGAAGTTGTGGAGGATTATTCGTTGGATCTGTAGGCTGGTAGGGTGATAGGTGAGGACCGGGGACTCTATCCCTGGTGGGCTGGCGGGGGGATGGGGTGAGGGCAGAGGTGCGTGAAATACGGGAGACGCGATGGAGGGCAGAGTTGGTAGTGGACGAAGGGAAGCCCCTTTCTTTAAAAAAGGAAGACATCTCCTTTGTCCTGGAATGAAAGGCTTCATCCTGAGAGCAGATGCGGCGGAGGCGGAGGAATTGAGATAAAGGGATAGCATTTTTGCAGGAGACAGGGTGGGAGGAGGAATTGTCTAGGTAGCTGTGGGAGTTATTTGCTTTGTAGTAGACTTTGGTGGACAGGGTGTCTCCAGAGATCGAAACAGAAAGATATAGAAAGGGGAGGAAGGTGTCGGAAATAGACCAGGTGAATTTGAGGGTGGGGTGAAAGTTGGAGGCGAAGTTAATGAAGTCCCAGGCCCCAGACAGTCCTTTCAGGTGAGGCACCACTTCACTTGCAAGTCAACTGGGATGATATACTGTATCCGGTGTTCCTGATGTGGCCATTTATACATTGGGGAGACCCACCGCAGACTGGGAGACCGTTTCGCCGAACACAGGCGCTCTGTCCTCCAGCAGTGGCGGGATCTCCCTGTGGCCACACACTTCAATTCCACAGACCACTCCCACTCCAACATGTCTGTCCATGGCCTCCTCTACCGTCAAGATGAGGCCAAACGCAGGTCGATGGAGCAATACCTTATCTCCCGCCTAGGTAGCCTCCTACCTGCCGGCATGAACATCCAATTCTCTGCCCTCCATTGAAACTCCTGCCCCACGCCCTTACCCCCATCCCTGTCTATTATTTTAGTCTGTTTCTGTGTTGTACATTTCTAGAAGAACCTGAAATATTACAACAATTCACTCTAAGCCCTTTTAACAGCTGTGCGGACCAACCATTCACCTCAGCACGAATTTTTTATATGGCGTTAAAACTGTGGCACTTTATGTTAATAATACATAAAAGAAAATCCCAGCTGCACATCAAGGATGACTATTTGCATGAGACTGTTCCAGTTCCTGTGGGGCCAGGACCCATGCAGCTCAGGAGGAAGAGGGAATAATACCAATGGAGAGAGTCAAACTGAGCCAAGGCACAGATTGGAGACGGCAGAAATACCCCATTCTTATAGAGACAGGAAGAGCATCGGGGAGTTGCTGGTCATTCCAGATACCAGCACTCTGCCCAGTCAGGAGATGATTTCTCTGTCCAGCTTGTTTTGAACCTCACTGTAACCGTGTGTTACCAAATCAAACCTTGGCAACTCAAGTGATCTCATCTGAAATGTTGTCCTACACACATTGATGGATTTTGAAAATCTTTTTACAGGTTAAAAATGAGAAGGAATTTGTCTCCAGGAATCTCAAACTTGGCACACCAGTTTTGCTGTCTCTGTCCAGATATTTAAGAAGTGGAGCAAGGGATTCAATCGACCATCCTTCCTGCTCAGACTGTGGGGAGGGATTTATTCGGTCATCTGACCAACTGGCACGCCCGTCATTTTACACAGGAGAAAGGCCATTCACCTGCTCAGATAGTGGGAATGGATTCACTTGGTTATCACAATTGAAGGTACATCCGCAAGTTCACACTGGGCAAGGCCATTTACCTGTTCTGTGTGTGAGAAGGGGTTCAGTCTGTCTTCCCATCTGTGGACACACCAGTCAGTTCACACTGGGCAGAGGCTGGTCATCTGAAGAATTTGTGGAGAAGGATTCACTCGGTCATCTGATCTAATGGCTCACCAGCTAGTTCACTACGGGGAGAGGCCTTTCACCTGCTCGGACTGTGGGAAGAGATTCATTCAGTCATCCACCCTACTGGTACATCAGCGAGTTCACACTGGAGAGAAGCCGTTCACCTGCTCGGACTGCGGGAAGAGATTCACTCAGTTAACCCACCTACAGAGTCATCAGCGAGTTCACACGGGGGAGAGGCCATTCACCTGCTCAGAATGTGGGAAAGGATTCACTGAGTTATCCAGCCTACAGAGACATCAGCGAGTTCACACTGGGGAGAAGCCATTCACCTGCTCAGAATGTGGGAGGAGATTCACTCAGTCATCCACTCTACTGAGACATCAGGGAGTTCACACTGGGGAGAAGCCATTCACCTGCTCAGAATGTGGGAAGAGATTCACTCAGTCATCCACCCTACAGAGTCATCAGCGAGTTCACACTGGAGAGAAACCATTCACCTGCTCAGTCTGTGGGAAGAGATTCACTCAGTCATCCACCCTACAGAGTCATCAGCGAGTTCACACTGGAGAGAGGCCATTCACCTGCTCAGTCTGTGGGAAGAGATTCACTCACTGTTCCAGCTTACAGAGACATCGGCAAGTTCACACTGGGGAGAAGCCATTCATCTGCTGAGAATGTGGGAAGGGATTCAGTCCCCAACTACTGGCACACCAGTCAGTTCACAATGGGGAGTGGCCTTTGTTATGAATCTCTAGGTTTTGTTTGCTGTGGACTATCACTTTAAGAGAGTGAGAGAGAGAGAAATGAAGAAGGTGAATCAGTTTGACTTGCAGCCTTTTTACATCGCTCGCAGCTTGTTTAGTTTTAACCGAGGACACAGACACTCAGAGTCAGATGGGGATGAAGGAGGAAAAATGGAAGGATCGAAACCAGGGAACCAGTGGGCAAGGGTCTCTGTTTGGAATTTTCCTATGCCCACAAGGGTGGGTTACTTATCGATTCAGGAAACGTCGAATGTGTGGTTGTTACCTTGTTTGATCCATAGGAGTGGATCTGTTTTGGGGTATTCTGTGAAGACCACTGATGTGTTAACCCTTGCCTAGATGTGGTGTGGTAATTCACTTGACGATACCTCTTGTGCCAAGTCACTTTCGGTGATAGTTCGTATGTGGATTTGGAACGATGACAGATAAAATCTACAGCGACTGTTCTCTCATTTTACCACCATGGAACCTGTGGAATTCAACATAATTGCCTTCTCTCGACATTTACCCTGAATTACAAATATCTCTCTCATCACCTATTCCATGGTTGAACTGAACTTTCATACTTTACCATCTCAAGACTCCAAGCCTTGTTTCCCCCGAGAATAGTTTGGGAGTTATATTTACACACATATATACACATGACACTTAACTTTTGTTTATCTTTCTTAAGTTACTATATTATAAGTGGATTGTATTAAAGATTGTTTTAACATCAAAAACAGACTCCAGGTGTAGTCCATTGCTGCTGGTTCATTTCTAAAGCGTAACAATTCAGAATAAAATTGGGGCCTGCAACCAGAATATGAACAGATTTGGGGGTGTATTGATTAGTTATCGATTTCATTGGGGAAATTTGCTTTTGATTTATTTGTGTGTGGAAAATCTGCAGCAACGGATGTTGATAGATGTCTGGAAGCACCAACATCTGAGGCATTAGAAGTTACCAGAAGGATTGAGTTGTTGAATACTGCTAGAAGGTTCAAACTTGCTAAGGGGAAACCGACAATGTGGAGGGATCAGATGCAGAGGGTAATAGCTGAACATTATGTATCTGAGGGTGTGTATAAAGTGGAGGAGTTGGAGGTGTTTCCTGAAAGTAAACATCGTGAGCTTGAGCTCCAGGACAAGCGAGAAAAAATTAAAGATGGAAGCTGCGGAAAGGCAGAGGCAGCTTGAAACTAGACAGGCAGAAAAACAGAGGGAGGAAGCAGTAAGACGGGCTGTTTGAGCTGGAAAAGATAGAGAGATTGCAGCAAAGGGGTCTAGCATTAGACTCTAGTGATAAGTTGAGGCCAGTCAAGAAGTTAAATTGGTACCACCATTTGACGAGGTAGAGGTTGATAAATACTTCTGGCATTTTGAGAAGTTTGCTCAGAGTTTAAAGTGGCCAAGAGAGGGTTGGCATATTCTCTTACAAAGTGCAATTCAGGGGAACGCTTAGCAAGCCGATTCTGCTTTGGCAGTTGATGAAGCAGCTGATTATAGAACACAGAATAGTACAGCACAGTACAGGCCCATCGGCCCACAATGTTGTGCCAACCCTTAAACCGTGCATCCCATATATCCCCCCAACACCTTAAATTTCTCCATATTCCTGTCTAGTAGCCTTTTGAATTTCACTATATCTGCTTCCACCACAGACTCAGGCAGTGCATTCCACACACCAACCACTCTCTGAGTAAAAAAACCTTCCTCTAATATCCCCCTTGAACTTTCCACCCCTTGCCTTAAACCTACGTCCTCTTGTATTGAGCAGTGGTGCCCTGGGGAAGAGGTGCTGGCTGTCCACTCTATCTATGCCTCTTAATATCTTGTATACCTCTATCATGTCTCCTTTCATCCTCCACCACTCCAGAGAGTAAAGTCCTAGCTCCCTTAATCTCTGATCATAACGCATGCTGACTAAACCAGGCAGCATCCTGGTAAATCTCCTCTGTACCCTTTCCAATGCTTCCACATCCTTCCTATAGTGAGGCGACCAGAACTGGACACTGTACTCCAAGTGTGGCCTAACTAGAGTTTTATAGAGCTGCATCATTAACTTGCAACTCTTAAACTCTATCCCTCGACATATGAAAGCTAACACCCCATAAGCTTTCTTAACTACCCTATCTACCTGTGAGGCAACTTTCAGAGATCTGTGGACATGTACCCCAGACCCCTCTGCTCTTCCACACCACCAAGTATCCTGCCATTTACTTTGTACTCTGCCTTGGAGATTTCACCTTCCAAAATGTACCACCTCACACTTCTGAGAGTAGAAGCAAAAAGTAGTAAGGTGAAAAGTAAAAGTGGCAGGCAGGCAAATCCAGGGCAAAAATCAAAAAGGGCCAGTTTTCAACATAATTGTATAAGGGCTAAGAGTGTTTAAAAACAAGGCTGAAGGCTTTGTGTGTCACTGCATGAAGCATTTGTAACAAGGTGAATGAATTGAATGTGCAAATAGTTATTAATGAATATGATATAGTTGGGATCAAAGAGACATGGCTCCCAGGTAACCCAGGATGGGAGTTCAACATCCAGGGATATTCAATATTCAGGAGGGATAGACAGGGAAGAAAAGGAGGTGGGGTAGCGTTGCTGGTTAGAGAGGGGATTAATGCAATAGAAAAGAAGACATTAGCCTGGAGGATGTGGAATCAATATGGGTAGAGCGGCGTAACACTAAGGGGTAGAAAACTCTGGTGGGAGTTGTGTTCATGCCACCTAACAGTAGTAGTGAGGTTTGGGATGGCATTAAACAGGAAATTAGAAATGCGTGCCATAAAGGAATAGCAGTTATAATGGGTGAGTTCAATCTACATATAGATTGAGTGAACCAAAATGGTAAGGGTGCTGAGGAAGAGGATTTCTTGGAATGTATGTGAGATAGTTTTCGGAACCAAAATGTCGAGGAACCAGCTAGAGAGCAAGCCATTCTAGACTGAGTATTATTGAGCGATGAGGAAGGGTTAGTTAGCAATCTTGTCGTGCAAGGCCCCTTGGTTAAGTGACCATAATCCGGTGGAATTCTTCATTAAGATTGAGAGTGACATAGTTAATTCAGAAACAAAGGTTCTGAACTTAAAGAAGGGTAACTTTGAAGGTATGAGACAGGAATTTGCTAAGATAGACTGGCAAATGATAATTAAAGGGTTGATGGTGGATATGCAATCGCAAGCATTTAAAGATCACATGGATGAACTACAACAAGTGTTCATCCCTGTTGGCAAAAGAATAAACCTGGGAAGGTAGTGCACCCATGGCTAACAAGGAAAATTAGGGATAGTATCAATTCCAAAGAAGAATCATACAAATTAGCCAGAAAAGGTGGCACACCTGAGGACTGGGAGAAATTCAGAGTCCAGCAGAGGAGGACAATGGGATTAATTAGGAAAGGGAAAAAAGATTATGAGAGAAAGCTGGCAGGGAACATAAAAACTGACTGTAAAAGCTTTTATAGCCTTTTAAAGAAAATGATTGGTTAAGACAAATGCAGGTCCCTTACAGTCAGAAACAGGTGAATTGATCATGGGGAATATGGCAGACCAATTGTATAACAACTTGGGTTCTGTTTTCTCTAAGGAGGACATAAATAATCTTCTGGAAATATTAAGGGACCGAGGGTCTAGTGAGATGGAGGAACTGAGGGAAATACATGTTAGTAGGGAAGTGGTGTTAGGTAAATTGAAGGGATAAAAGGCAGTTAGCTCCCCAGGGCCAGATGGTCTGCATCCCAGAGTGCTTAAGGAAGTAGCCCAAGAAAAGGTTGATGCATCAGTGATAATTTTTCAAAACTCTTTAGATTCTGGATTAATTCCTGAGGATTGAAGGGTGGCTAATGTCACCCCACTTTTTAAAAAAGGAGGGAGAGAGAAACCGGGGAATTATAGACTGGTTAGCCTGACATTGGTGGTGGGGAAAATGCTAGTGAGTTATCAAAGATGTGTTAACAGCACATTTGGAAAGCAGTGAAATCATCGGACAAAGTCAGCATGGATTTGTGAAAGGAAAATCATGTCTGACAAATCTTATAGAATTTTTTGAGGATGTATCTAGTAGAGTGGATAGGGGACAAGCAGTGGAAGTGGTATATTTGGATTTTCAAAAGGCTTTTGACAAGGTCTCATACAGGAGATTAGTGTGCAAACTTAAAACACATGGTGTTGGGGGTATGGTATTGAAGTGGATAGAAAATTGGCAGACAGGAAGCAAAGAGTGGGAATAAATGGGACCATTTCAGAATGGCAGGCAGTGACTAGTGGGTTACTGCAAGGCTCAGTGCTGGGACCCCAGTTGTTTATAATATTTATCAATGATTTAGACAAGGGAATTAAATGCAGCATCTCCAAGTTTGCAGATGACATGAAGCTGAGTGGCAGTGTTAGCTGTGAGGAGGATGCTGGGTGACTTGGATAGGTTAGTTGAGTGGGCAGATTCATGGCAGATGCAATTTAATGTGGATAAATGTGAGGTTCTTCACTTTGGTGGCAAGAGCAGGAAAACAGATTATTATCTGAATGGTGGCCAATTAGCAAAAGGGGAGGTGCAACAAGACCTGGGTGTCATTGTACACCAGTTATTGGAAGTGGGCATGCAGGTACAGCAGGCGGTGAAAAAGGCAAATGGTATGTTGGCATTCATAGCACGAGGATTCAAGTACAGGAGCAGGGAGGTTCTACTGCAGTTGTACAAGGCCTTCGTGAGAACACACCTGGAGTATTTTGTGCAGTTTTGGTCCCCTAATCTGAGGAAAGACATTCTTGCCATAGAGGGAGTACAAAGAAGGTTCATCAGATTGATTCCTGGGATGGCAGGACTTTCATATGAGGAAAGACTAGGCTTATACTCGCTGGAATTTAGAAGATTGAGGGGGGATCTAACTGAAACGTGTAAAATTCTAAAGGGATTGGACAGGCTAGATGCAGGAAGATTGTTCCCGATGTTGGAGAAGTCCAGAATGAGGGGTCACAGAGGGGTCACAGATAAAGGGGAAGCATTTTGGGACCGAGATGAGGAAAAACTTCTTCGCACAGAGAGTGGTGAATCTGTGGAGTTCTCTGCCACAGGAAACAGTTGAGGCCAGTTCATTGGCTATATTTAAGAAGGAGTTAGATATGGCCATTCTGGCTAAAGGGACCGTGGGTACGGAGAGAAAGCAGGTACAGGGTTCTGAGTTGGATGATTAGCCATGATCATACTGAATAGTGGTGTGGGCTCGAAGGGCCGAATGGCCTACTACTGCACCTATGTTCTATGTTTCTATCATCCGAACATCAACTCCCTAATCATTCTGCATCACTTATTAATTCCTTTTTAATTGATTATGGCATAATTGAAATTTGGAGGGATATGCATCCTAGTGATAGAGAATACTCTTTTCTTTCTCACATGTTCATAATAAATATTCGAAAATTGACTATTTTATAGTCGACCCTCAATTTCTATTTAATGTTCAGAAATGTGAATATGATGCAATTGTTATCTGTGATCATACTCCTTTAAGCCTAATATTTGAACTGAAAGATGTTGCTTCTACCAGACCACTTAGGTGTTTTCCAGAACATTTGTCAACAAAGCTCTGAATTTGTTGAGTTTATTGAAACTCAGATAAAAAATTTCTTTTTCTCTTTAATAACACAGGAAATGTCTCAAAGTTAGTAATTTTGGATACATTAAAAGACTTTAGGTGGTCAGTTTATTTCATATATAGCTAAACTGAAGAAACAGAATGGAATTAGATAAAATCTCAAAACAAATTAAAGAATTAGATAAAATCAATGCTATCTCTCCAAGTGTTGCTTTGTTTAAAACAGGAGTGGAATTACAATCACGGTATAATTTATTACTAACATATCCTATGGAAGGATATTTAGTTAAATTGAAAAGTCCGTTTTATAAAAATAATAAGCACTTAGCTTCCCAATTAATGGCAGCTGGAGCTGAAAGACAATGTTTAAAGATTCGTAAAAATAATGGAGATATATCAAGTAACGATGAAGACATCAATAATACTTTTCAGGATTTTTATTCTGATCTTTATAGATCTCAACTTTCTGCAGATTCCTCCAAAATGAAGGCTTTATTTTTACATAAGATTAAATTTACTCACATTACTGTTGAAGATCAACAGATGCCTGATGCTCCAATTATTGAGCATGGAATTCAGAAAGCTATGTTGTTAATGCAGTCAGGTAAAGCTCCTGGACTTGATGAGTATTTGGTAGGATTTTACATAAAAATTGAAAGGTTACTTTCTCCATACCTTTTGGAAATATTTCATGAATCCTTTGAGAAAGGTAGTTTACCTTCTCTATTTCCTTAGCTTCTATTTCCTTAATCCTTAAGAAAGATAAAAATCCTACTGAATGTTCATCATATAGACCTATTTCGTTATTAAATTTGGATTCAAAATTTCTCTCTAAGATAATGTCTAACCACTTGGAAAATATTTTAACTAAGATTACCTCGATGGATCAAACAGGCTTTATTAAAGGCCGTTACTGTTTCTCCAATGTTCAGAGATTGATGAACATTATATATTCATCTCTATCTAAGGAACCCCAATGTGTTATCTCTTTCGATGCAGAAAAGGCATTTGAAAGAGTTGATTGGTCATATTTGTTTAAAGTTATAGAAAAAAAATTGGCTTTGGTAATAATTTCAATAGGTGGATTCAAATGATTTATAAGAATCCTATTGCCACAGTTATTACTAATAATTTCAGGTCCCCTTTTTTCACGTTCACGGGCACAAGACAGGGTTTTCCATTATGCCCTTCATTATTTAATCTTGTACTGGAGCCTTTGGCCATAAAACTCTGTGAAGCTAAAAATAATCATGGTATTTCTATAAATTGAACCATACATAAGATTTCTCTTTACACAGGTGATCTTTTGGTTTTTATTTCAAACCCTGTGGAATCAATTCCTAATCTTTTGGAAACACAAAGATTTTGGTAAATTTTCAGGATATAAACTTCAATAAAAGGGAATTGTTTCAATTAAATGCCCCTGTGTTTATATATAATGATATTCCATTTAAAATTGTTCATTCTTTTAAATATTTAGGTATTATAATTACTAAAAAATATAAAGATCTTTATAAAGCTAATGTAGTTCTTTCAATGGACTCCATGAAACAACTATTTTCTGGATGGTATTCACTTACTCTTTCTTTAATGGGTCGTACCCATGCCATGAAAATGATGATTTTACCTAGATTTTTATATATTTTTCAGAAAATTTTCTTTTCATGAATCTTCTATTTCCTTAATTTGAATTATTTTAAATGGTTCCCTTCCAATTTTATTTTACATAAAAAGATTTTTATATATTTTCAAAAAAAAAGTTTGATCAAACTGACTCACTTATCTCGTCCTTTATTTGGAACAATAAGGGACCAAAAATTAATAAGTATCATTTACAATAATCTAAAAAAAATGGTGGTCATGCACTTCCTAATTTAAGACTATTATGGGGCTGTTAATATTCGACAATTATGATTTTGGCTATATTGGCTTGATAAGAGCCCAAAACCAGCTTGGATTGATTTGGAATTAAAAGCTGTCAAACAATTTCATTTAATCTCATTATTAGGAGCTCCACTACCTTTACTGCTCTCTAAAATTCCAAATTTAAATCTCTACGCAGTCATTAAACAGTCCTTACGGATTTTGTTTCAGTTTCACAATTTTTAAAATTTTAAACAACTTAAATTGTCTGGTTCTTTATATCGAATTTTTTTATTTAAACCTTCAATAACTGATCCCATTTTTCTCCTGTGGAGAAATCACGGGATCCGTTCTTTTGCAGATTTATTTTGTGATGGCTGATTGATGACTTTTGAAGAGTTAATTAGCAAATATTCTCTCTCTCATATACACTGCAATATTTTCAGGTTAGACATTTTTTTTACAAGAATACTTATCTAAGTTTCTATATATGCAAGAACCTGATTTGTTGGATACAATTTTGAATTTGAATCCCGTAGTAAGAGGTTCCATTGGTAGAATTTATAATTTATGTTTACTATAAAAAGGTATCCTCTCACTAAAGATTAAAAAAGATTGTGAGAGAGAACTTCATATGACCTTTGTTAATGAAGATTGGTTGCGAGTTCTGAAAATAGTAAATTCTTCTTCGATATGTGCCAATCACGGTTTAATTCAATTTAAAATTGTTCACCGTTATTATTTAACAAAGGTAAGATATCCAAAATATTTCATAACATAGACAATAACTGTGATAGGTGTAAAACTGAAATAGCCACTTTGTCACATATATTCTGGTCATGTTCTTCATTAAAATCTTTTTGGAAATCTTTGTTTTCTACAATTTCTAAAGCTCTGAAAATTAATTTACAACCTAATACATTGACTGTTTTAATTGGAATAGTTCCACATCATATTCAGGGTATTGCATCTTCACAGAAACATATAATTGCATTTGTTACATTGTTGGCAAGAAGGGCTATTTCATTAAAGTGGAACGATACCTCTGTCCCTACATTAATTCAATGGTTTTCTCAAGTAATGTTATATCTGGGTTTGGAAAAGAAAAATGGAAGTAGAACTTTTGATCCTTGATTCGATTTTGAGAGAACATGGGGCTGTTTTGCCAAATTATTTAATTTGAACTATTTTATATGGTTTCCTTCCAATTTTATTTTATATAAGGATGAATTGGCAGTTAATGATTCTTTTTCTTTATATATATATATATATATATATATATAGAGGGAGGGAGAGGGAGGGAGAGGGAGAGAGAGGGAGATAAATAATGGTAAGATGTATTGCTCTGAGAGTTGATTCCTAATGTTTTTTTTCTCTTTTCCCTTTTTTTGTAGTTAGGGTTTGTAGTGGGGTTTCTTCTTTTTAGTTAGTTGGGGTTCTCCTTTTTCCCTTCTTTTCCTTATATATATATATTCATTTTCATATATTTTGATAAGCTTTTTTTTCTTCAGCTTTATTAATTGTATATATCAATATATATCAACTTGTTGAAGTTTTGTATCATTTTATAGCTGTAGATTATGCATCAATAAAAAGTTTCTGAAAATGAAAATGGAGATTCATTATTTTTGTTAAAGGATTTATGATTTAATCATGATGGCATGAAGTCGATCTGGTATTGAATTGAGAAGCGGCAAGACCTTTCCTGAAATGGAACAAACGGAACAAATAAAGAAATCGGAGAAATCTGTTACTTTCGCAAAAATACATGATATGAAACTTGAATTTGGTTCGCTTACAGATGACGGATGCCAACAGAAAGCTTGACAAATCTATCTCGACTGTTCAAGAATCTCTGAAGAATTTGGACTTTCAATTTCAGATGCTCAAACAGACTACCCATCGAATTGAGAGGGCACAGTAACTATTCAGGCAAACAGTTAACGAACAAGAATTGAAGATGTCATCTATGGAAAAGAAAGTTAATGATGTCACATTGGAATTATCAAGAACAACGAGAAAAAAAAATGATTGATTTAGACAGCAGAGCACGCCGGAGGAATTTTCGGGTTTGCCTGAAAATACTGAAACTGGTGACCTGTTAAAATTCTTCTGAGATATGCTACATTCACTTTTTAGTGAGATCCTTGAAGCGAACCCTTTACTGGACAGCGCACATAGAATTCCGAGATTTTGGCATTTATCTGAATTACGTCCACGACCACTCATCCTTTTCTTGCATTGTTATACAAGCAAAAAAGCTATACTCCGAGAGGCTAGAAAAAGAGGACAACTAATCTACAATTCAACTGAAATTAGTATAGTGGAAGATTTTGCTCCTGAGATTTTTGCCGAAAGCAGGAAATACTGGAAAGTGGTGATTTTTTCTTTCTCAATAATAGAAGTTTTGAGTCTTTTTTTTCTATGAATAGTTAAGAGGAGTTGTGGTTCCTTTTTTATATTAGCTCAATATTATACTCTACATGATTTTGACAGTGCATATTCCTTTCTTTGCACTTTTATTGAAATATACATTTGATAGATCTTCTCTGACTCTCAAGTGATCTCATCTGAAATGTTGTCCTTCACCCACTGATGGATTTTGTATATCTTTTTACAGGTTAAATTTGACAAGGAATTCTTCTGTGGGAATTAAAACACAACAAACCAGTTGTGCTGTCTCTGTCTGGATATTTAAGAAGTGGAGCAAGGGATCCAATCAACCATCCTTCCTGGTCAGACTGTGGGGAGAGATTCACTGGGTCATCTGACTGACTGGCACACACATCATTTTACATAGAGGAGAGGCCATTAAACTGCTCAGACAACAGGAATGAATTCACTCAGTCATCTCATCTGAAGGTACATCAGCGAGTTCACACTGGGCAAGGCCATTCACCGGTACTGCGTGTGGGAAGGGATTCAGGCTGTCTTCCCACCTGTGGACACACCAGTTAGTTACACTGACAGAGGTTGGTCATCTGCTGAACTTGTGGAGAAGGATTTATTCGGTCATCTAACGTAATGGCTCACCAGCAAGTTCAAAGTGGGGACCGGCTGTTCACCTGCTCGGACTGTGAGAAGAGATTCACTCACTCTTCCACCCTATGGAGACACCAGCGAGTTCACACTGGGGAAAAGCCGTTTACCTGCTCAGAATGTGGGAAGAGATTCACTGAGTCATCCACCCTACTGGTACATCAGAGAGTTCACACTGGAGAGAAGCCGTTCACCTGCTAAGAATGTGGGAAGAGATTCACTGAGTCATCCAATCTACAGAAGCACCAGTGAGTTCATACCAGGAAGAAGCCGTTTACCTGGTCAGGCTGTGGAAAGGGATTCACTTCATCATCTAATCTACTGACATACCACCGAGTTCACACTGGAGAGAGACCATTCACCTGCTCAGACTGTGGTAAGGGATTCACTCAGTCATCCAAACTATAGAGTCATCAGCGAGTTCACACTGGGGAAAAGCCATTCACCTGCTCAGACTGTGGGAAGGAATTCATTCAATCATCCAATCTACAGAGTCATCAGAGAGTTCACACTGGGGAGAAGCCGTTCACTTGCTGTGAATGTGGGAAGGCATTTTCGTCATCTCATCTACTGAAACACCAGCAATTTCACACTGGTTAGAGGCCGATCACCTGCTCAGACATTGGGAAGAGATTATCTCAGTCATCTCCACCAAATGTGCATCACTCAGTTCACACTGGGGAGTGACTGTTCACCTGCTGTGAGTGTGGAAGGGATTCTCTCAGTAATTAACCTTGTGGTTCACAATAGGGAGAAAGTTTCAGTAAGCTGCATACTGGATATTTGTCCATCCCCATTGCTGAATGCAATTTCGAGAGTGACTGTCGGTGCTGAACTCTGCAATTATTGCTGCTGCTCACCACACCCAGTTCTGCACCCTGGTCACCAGGCATGGGTGGAGTTTCTTCTACTGCATATTCACCTTTAATGGGACTGGAGTTTAATATTCTGGCTCTGAGACAAATAAATCAGTTCTATTTTGAACTCTGTCTTCAGAATCTGTTGAATTTATAACACTGCTAATGTATAGTAGAGGGTCAACTCAGGCCAGCTGGACCCTGCCAGTTATACTGTTCCAGGTCAATCCTTTTAAATCCTCCCCTGTTGTTCACCTCGCTCTGCCAGTGGTGATGGGTTCCAAGCAGTCACTATCCTGTGGGTGAAGAGGTGTCCCTTGAATTTCCTGCAGACTGAAGAAGTCGAGCTGACTGCAGTCCTGCCTGAGATGTTCTTCGCCCCTCAAATCTCTGGGCTGAGGAAGAATGACATTGGTAGTTAACCTCCTTATTCATGGCTCATTTCCACATTATGGGTCATTTTCCCTGCTTCTGAAGGGTTATGAAAGCACTCTGTCCCCTAAAGACTGAAAGCGGAATGGGGAACCATCTGTCGGATGTTCAACGGAGCAGGGTCAGAAACCAGAGGCAAATCGGCACAGGGCAGAGTTTGGGGCTCGGCGATGATCAGGGTAAAAACGTATGATGAGGAGAAGGGAATCAGCAGCGGAGCGTGGCAACGAATGACGGAGTAGCAAGATTTGGAAGCTGATTGACAGAGAAAATAATTTGGTTGACTGATGACACAAACAATACCTGTGGTGAGGTGCTCCACGTGTCGAGGAACGTGTGTGTTGGGAACGGTTTTATCTATTGGGGGGAGTTGTTCCTGCTTGTTTATCCTGTAATGTTATATCTGGATGGTTATTATGAGTTGTCCTGTCTGAAATAATGCATTGATTATCATGTAATTTGTAAGATTTTGACTCTAAAACTGGATCACGCTTGAATTTATGGTGGCTTTTTGAAGTGATGGAGGTCATTCATCAGTTTGTATTTTAAAGCAATATGTTGGTGAACGATATTTGCCACTTGATTGTACTTTTGTAAGTAATTCGATTGAGTTAAACTGCTGCAGGATCCTGGATTGTGTTGGATTGTGTCTGGTTTCACTTGGCATTTTGTGCACTTACTGCCTTGTTTGTTTGTATCTGATGTATTTTTGATTTTTTTTTACATTTTGTTAACCACCTCGTCCTGTATTTATGCAAGGAACCCCTCTGTTTCTGGGAAGAGGTCTCCAACTCTCAGTCAGGTTCTCGATGCTTCCCTGTCACCGTCTAGTCTGCTCAGATCGTTGGGATGTCTCCCATGGATGGTCATACTCATTCAACTGGTTAATGTTTTCTTCCAGAGTGAAGACTCATTTTTCTGAGTTGGCCTCTCATTTAAGTTTTCTGGTCTGTATTTCTTATTACGATTGCATATCCACACATGAAGTGCTGAATCCAGTTCATGTTTGTTGAAAAAAAATACTTAGAAGTTTCATCTGACTGTTCTGTGATTTTTTTTCAAGTGTATGATTTCCCTCCCTCCTGTCCAAAGTCTAAGTGGGTTTGAGTGTAAATAGTCCTTTCTAAAGTTGCTATTTATCTTTGTAAAGTTGCTAATTGAAATAGGACCAAGATATTTTTATTAAAGAAAAATCAATGTTGGTATTGATGAAGGTGTTTATTGCATTTGTTGTATTTGTTAACTATTTAGCTCTGTTTGACAGGGTTTTTTTAAGCCTTGAACTAAATTTTGTCAAAGGTTTTTCCAGATACGTGGGAATCAAGAGTCCTGATGAAGGGTCTTGGCCCGAAATGTTGATTCCCATCCATAGATGCTACCTGACATGCTGAGCTCCTCCAGCACTTTGTGTGTAGTTCTCTAGCATTTGCAGGTCCTCTTGTTTCTCAGATACTTATATATTTCTTGAAAGAATAAGCCAAGAACAAGCTGCTATTTGGGTTGTGTGGCTCTGTTGGTAAAATATTAAATAAAATCATTGGAAAGAGGTGGCATGGGGTTGGAAGGTGTAGAAGCTCCTTGGGTAGAATTACCGAGCAGCAAATGTAAATAAAATCCCTGATGGGAATTGTATAGAGACCTCCAAACAACAGTAAGTATGTGGTCCACAAATTACATTGGGAGATAGAAAATGCGTGCCAAAAGGGCAATGTTACAATGGTCATGGAGGATTGTCATGCAGGTGATTAGGAAAATTAGGATGGTGTTTGGCTCAAGAGGAGGAATTCCTAGAATGCCTTCAAGATGTCTTTTTTTTTAGAGCAGCTCGTGGTTGAGCCCACTTGGTGATCAGCTGTTCTGGATTGGGTGATGTAACAAACCGGAATTAATTAGGTCACTTAAGTTCAAGGAACCCTTCTGGACAAGTGATCTTAATATGATCAAATTCACCCCGACATTAGAGAAGGAGAAGCTAAAGTCAGATGTGGAATATAGAGAATTGGAGCGGCATCAGAGAAAAATTGGTCAAAATTGATTTGAAAAGAACACTTCCAGGGTGAAAACAGAGCAGCAACGGCTGGAATTTCTGGAAGCAATTCGGAAGGCACAGGATATATACATCAGAAGGAGGAAGTGGAATTCCAAAGGTAAGGTGACAAAACCGTGGCTGATAAGAGAAATCAAAGAAAACATGAAAACCAAAGAGAGGGCATAGAGCAAAAATTACTCGGAAGTTAGATGATTGGGAAGCTTTTAAAAACCAACAGAATGCAACTAAAATAATTAAGAAGGAAATGATGGAATACATAGGTGAGCTAGCCAGTAATGTTCAAGAGGATGCCATATTTTTCTTCATGTATATATAGTGTTAAAGAGAGGCTGAAGTGGATATCAGACCACTGAAAAATGATGCTGGAGAGGTAGTAATGTGGTGGGGGTGCATGGGAATGGCAGATGAACTGAATAAGTATTGTACATCACTCATTACTCTGCCAGGAACACGGAAGTCCCAGATGTCAGTGGTCAGAATGTGTAAAGTAACGTTACTCAGGGGAAGGTTTTTGGGAAACGCAAAGGTCTGAAGTTAAATAGTTCACCTGGACAGGTTGGTGTACACTCCAGAGATCTGAAAGAGGTGGCTCAGGAGATGTGGCGGTATTAGTAATGAACTTTTGAGAATCGTTAAGGAAATTATATCCTGAGAAGATTCTTCCTTCATTACTCCCATTCTCCCAGTTTCACCTGCCATCTACCACTTCTTCCATCCCTCTCACCCCCACACTTCTTCCTCTGATGTCTCATTTCCCCCCCCCCCCCCCCCAGTCCTGATGAAGGGTCTCGGCCCGAAACGTCGACTGTTTACCATTTCCGATATACGCTGCCTGGCCTCCGAGGTTCCTCCAGCATTTTGTGTTTGTGTTGCTTGGATTTCCAGCATCCACAGATTTTCTCCTGTTTTTGATAAAACAAAAGCGGGATCACGTAATATAGCAAGAAAACAGTGGGAAGTTAGAGGATTGGAAAGCTTTTACATAACCAACAGGAGACAACGAAAAGAAGACACACAGGAGGGAGAAGATGAAAAATTAAAGTAAGTGAGCCAATAATATCAGTTATCAAGAGCTGTTCATACATATAAATAGTAAAAGAGGGCGAGTTGATATTGTACTGCTGGAAGATGACGCTGCCGATCGAGCAAAGAAATAGCGGCCGAACGTAACAAGTATTTTGTGTCATTCTTCACTGTATAAGACTATAAGATATAGGAGCAGAATTAGGTCATTCAGCCCATCAAGTCTGTTCTGCCGTTCTATCATGGATGATCCCGGTTCTCACTCAACCCCATGCACCTGTCTCCTCGGAATATCCTGTAATGCCCTGACTGATCAGCAAGCTTCTGGATTCTGCCTTAAATGTACCCACAGACGTGTTCCTCACCGCCGTCTGTGTCAGGGAATTCCACAGATTCACTGCTCTCTGACTGAATAAGATTCTTTTTAACGAAACTGAAAGGTCGCTCCTCAGTGTTGAGGCTGTGTCCTCTGTTATCGCAACCCCCACCATACGAAAAGTCCAGTCCTCAGCCACCCTTTCTGGACTTTTCGCACATTCGTTGGGTTTCAGTGAGATTTGCCACCCCGCCACCCGCATTCATTAAACTTAGGTCAGTGCAGGATTACAGGCCCAAGGCTGGCAAACGCTCCTCATATCTTAACCCCTTCATTCCCGGAATCATCTTCTTGAATATCCTCTGGACTCTCTCCAACGTCAGCATACGTTTTCAGAGATATGGGTTACAAATGCTCTAATTGCGGCCTAATATGGTATTATAAACAACCAGCATTATCTCCTTGCTTATATCTTCCACTTTACTCTAAATAAATGCCAGCATTGCATTTGCTTTCTTTACACAGGCTCGTCCTGTAGATTAACCTTCTGCGAGGCTTGCGCCATGATTCATATTTCCTTCTGTACTTCTGTTGTTTTAACCTTCTTCCCAATCAGATAATAGTTCACTATTGTTCCTTTTGCTAAGAAGCACTATCGTACATTTCCCAATATTGTATTCCATCTGCCACATTTTTGCTCATTCTTCAAATTTGCCTGTGTCCTTCTGCAATCACATTGCTTCCTCAGCACTATCAACGCCTCCATCTATCTTTCACAAATTTGTCCCATAGCCCGAGCTTCGGACGGGCTCCACGTCCGGATTACCTCGGTTGTGTCAATCATAATTTGCACACACTTTACTGAATGACAGGACACCATTTAAAATTGTTACTGACAATTTTATTTATTTAGGTATAAAAATTACCAAGAAATATAAAGATTTATTCAGATTGAATTTTTTACCTATGCTTCATCAAATTCAATAACTTACTACTAGATGGTCTCCTTTATCCTTATCATTGGTTGGTCGGATCAATGCTGTTAAAATGATGATTTTACCGAAATTTTTATATTTATTTCAAGCCTTACCAATTTTTATTCCTAAGTCTTTTTTTGATAGCATTGATTCAAAAATTTCCTCATTTGTGTGGCAAAATAAAAACCCCAGATTAAGTAAAAAACAGTTACAGAAATCTAAAATAGATGGTGGTTTAGCTTTACCTAATTTTAGATTTTACTATTGGGCGAATAATATTCGAATTTTAATATACTGGAAACTAGATTTAGATTTACCATTGTGCCCACAGTGGGTAAATTTAGAATGTAATGATGCACAAGGATATTCTTTATTTTCAGTTCTTGGTTCCTCTCTCCCTGTTGATTTAGTTAAACTTAATAAACAGATATCTAACCCTATTGTCAAACATACATTACGAATTTGGTTTCAATTTCGTCAATTTTTTACTCTAAAAAACTTCGTTCTTGATAGCCCTATCTTACTTAATTTTTTCTTTAAACCTTCTTTAACAGATCAAGCTTTTAGCATATAGAAAAGGAAAGGTATAATATGTTTTCGCGATCTTTTTTTCTGAAGGTAGTTTGATGTCTTTTGATCAACTTTCTAACAAATTTAAGTTACCTAAATCTAATTTTTTTAGATATTTACAAATTAGAATTTTTTTGTATAAAGTTTTATCATCCTTTCCTAATTCAACTTTGATAGATTTTTCAGATATGATTTTTAATTTAAATCCCTGTCAGAAGGGATTAGTGGCTCTTATTTATAATATGATTATGAAGATACAACCAGAGGTATCGGGTGGAATTAAACAGGAATGGGAAAAAGAACTTCAATTCAATATTTCAACGGAAAAATGGGAAAAAAATTTACAAATGGTTAATTCTTCTTCTATATGTGCTAAACATGCTCTAATACAATATAAGATTGTACATAGAGCTCATATGTCTAAAGATAAGCTTGCTCGGTTTTATTCTCATGTTAATCCTCAATGTGACAGATGTCATTTAGATGTGGCTTCATTGACCCACATGATTTGGTCATGTCCTACTTTACATAATTATTGGAAGGACATATTTGCTACCATTTCCTCAATTTGGAATATTGATTTACAACCTCATTTTATCACTGCAATTTTTGGTATACCATATGAAGATGATAGTCGATTCTCCCTTTCAATTAGACGAATGATTGCCTTTGTAACATTAATGGCCAGGAGATCTATATTACAAAATTGGAAAGAAGTAAATCCTCCTACCACATTTCAGTGGTTCTCTCAAACTATTTCTTGTTTAAGTTTAGAAAAAAATTAGAAGTACTATTTTTGATTCATCAATTAAATTTGAACAAACTTGGGGACCGTTCATTCGACACTTTCATATGAATTAATTTGGCCTCTTCCAGACCTTTACTCTTTTTATTCTTGTTCTGGTATGGAGTTCCGGAGTTTTTGACACTATCATATACATATAAACTATTATTGCTGCCCATGTTAGTTTAGGTTTTTTTTTATTTCTTTAAATATATTAAAAAATAAATAATAATAATAAAAAATCATAATTTTTCAACAGTGAAAACCAGGATCTAATTCTGACTTCGCTTGTTGTTTGTTTCTCCGATTCGTCTAACCACACAAGTCACTGATAAAAGGAATCACATATCTAGTATATCCACTTTCCAACTAGACCTGATCATCAGGGGAGACGGCCGGCACCAGTGGATCTCCCAAGAGTTTCTTTACTCATTCAGTCTTCTGGTTTTTAATGGAGAATCCTGCCGGGCAGATCTTCAAAAATTTCCAGAAGAAGTTACACGTAGGTTAGATTCAGGAGAATCGTTGGATGTTGTGTACTTGGATTTTCAGAAGGCCTTTGAGAAGGTGCCGCTCATGAGGCTGTTTAACCAGTTAATATTCAATGACATAAGACCATGAGACCATAATTGTAGGAGTAGAATTAAACCATTTGTTACATCGAGTGTGCTTCACCATTCCATCATGGCTGATCCAATTTTCCTTTCAGCTCCAGTCTTCTGTCTTCCACCCACACCTACATATGTCCTGAACAATCAAGAATCTATCACACTGTGCATTAAATATACAGAAACACTTGGACTCCGCAGATGACTGTGGTAAAGAATTCCACTGATTCACCACTCTCTGGCTGAAGGAATTCTTCCTCAGTTCCGATTTAAAAGGATTGCCTTCCGTAAAATCCTCTCCACACCCACTCTATCAAGACCTTTCACTATTCGATAGTTTTCAATGAGGCCACTCTTAGTTTTTCCGAATTCCAGTGAATACAGACACCAAGTGGTCAAACATGTTTCAGGTGGCTCGCCATCCAATCCTGGAATCACTTCCGTGAAACTAATTTGAACCATCTCCAGTCAAACACATTTAAGGTAAGGGGCCGAGAACTGCTCATAACACTCCAGGTGAGGCCCCACCAGTTCTTTATAAAGTGTTCGCATTATCTTCTTGCTTTTATATTTTGGTTCTCTGGAAATCCACGCTGACATTGCACCCATTCTTCACCGGAGACTCAACCTGCAAATTTCCTCTTTATGAACTGTCACACAGGAGTTCCCAGGTCCCTTTCCCCCTGAGTTTCTGTTTGTATTTCCCCTCCGTTTAGAAAAGAGTCAATGCTTTCATTTCCCCTACCAATGTTCATGACCAGAGACGGTACTGCCTTCCATCTGCCATTTCCTTACCCATTTTCCTAATCTATGTAGATGCTTCTGTAGCCTCTCTACTTACACAAAGCTCCCTGCCCGTCCACGTCTCTTCATATCGTCTGCAAATATTGCAAATACAATTTGCTGGTGATGATTCCATCATTGAAATCATTGGCATAAAATGTAAGAAGAATCGGTTCCAACATGGATCCCTGTGGAACCTCACTCTTCACCGGCAACCATCTTTTCGATTATTTGACACTTTTCCCAGGTTTATGGAAATGTAGTCGTTGTGTACGTTCACGTGCTGATTTAGCACAGACAATAAAAGCACTTATCAATAAATACAAACTCCTTCTGTACCTAACTGATCATTATTGCTGATGGGTAATCCTTGTAACACATTCTCTCAATCGTCACAGATACATCTGACATCATCCGAAAGTCAGGACATAGCAGCATTAAACAATGAGGCCTACACAATACTGATGTCAGTCTCCAGAACGCCATGATAGTTTACACGAATAGAGTGGCTGGAAAGTTCACACGGATTGAGAAGTAGGTGTGTGAGGTTTACTCGTGCCTCAGGGTTTAGCAGCCGGAGCTGAGAGCAAAAGGAAAAATAATACCATTGATAATAATTTACCTGTTTAAAAACAGGATATAAAATTGTAGCATCATGCATCCCACAGCTATTCGACACTCACTTAGATAATCACAATATAATTACAGAAGAGCAGAAAGTATGCCGTGAGGGTGTAAAAATATGTAAAGATAACTGATAATAGATTCTGTAATTCTAAATCAAGCCCGAATGAATATGTGAAAGCTTTCATGTTGTTATGTTGACTACAAAAATCATTCAATTCTGCCCCACACTAGAGAAACATGTCATTTGGACTGGACAACCGCAGAACATTAAACATGTTTGTATAATCTATATTTTCATTTCTATTTATCATCTGTTATGAGCGGAGAGACAACATCTGCCGGAAGTAAATTCCTTGTATGTGTACAGGTACTTGGCGATTAAAGTCTGATTCTGAATCTGATTCTGATTCTGATAATGAAAGGTGCAATAGAGCGAGTAGAGCAGCAAGGTCCGATACTCCCGATGGATGGAAATGAAACAGATAAACACCTGGGATATCAAAATGCAAGCAAACTAGATCATGACGTGTAAATAGAAATAAACCACTTCAGGGCTCAAGAAAATGCACCAGAAAGAGCTCAATAGTGAAAATATTACAAAGGCAACACACAGGTTTGCTGCAAATACATTATATTTGTTTGTCAAAGCCTATCTGGAAAACTGATAAAGAAAAATAACAACTGAAATGAAAATTTTAGAAAATGTTCTACTTGAGATCATGCACTTGAGAGCAATTTTCTTCATGCACTTGCGAGCAGGTACCTCGGACAGAGGCGGAAGATAAATACCTTAAATGAAAGTACAATATAGGAAAAATAATAAAATTCTCACTTCAGACCAGAAAGTTATCCGATGGAAGAACATGACCTTCCACGGAGAACATCCCCACGATCTGAACAGAGTCGATGTCGACAAGGAAAAGTCGAAGGTTTGGCTCAGAGTTGGAGTCCTTTTCCCAGGAACGGTGCAACTCAAGGTGGTGAACTCTGAACCAATATAAAATACAGAAGAACAACAAATTCAAGCCGACAATGTCACGAGAAAGCAGAAACAATTGACCGCAGCACAGGATCCTGCAGCAGATTAACTCAGTTTGATTACTGATACAGGTGAAATCAGGTGGCAAGCGTCATTCACCAAGTTCTCGCTTTAAAATGCTAACTCATAAAAGGTGTTTACATTTGTATCAGTGGAATCCTGATCCAGGTTTAGATTCGGAATCCTACAATTACATTAAGGCTGGTCCATTATCACAAATAGGGCCAATATATAACGCCCGTCCGTCAATCACCCCACGTACCTCATCGTCAGCAGGAATACTCCGGTTCCCACCCCCGCCAAATTAGTTTAAACCCTCCCGAACAGCTCTAGCATACATTGTCACAATAGTAATATTCACAACTGGTCTCATCCCAAACACACTATACAGTATTTTTAAACAGTTAGGCCTTCACAGCAATATTTATGTCAGCCTCCAGAGAGCCACAACAATAAACTGCTCCAGAATGCTCCTAAAACTCCCCAGCTTGAGCTGAGAGAACAAAAAAACTTAAATAGTATTCAGAATGAAATGCTTCATTATGCGTGTGATAGACGGGGTTGGTAATGCTGATTAACTCCCACTACACAAAATATCTCTCAATGGCGTGTTTCTCAAACAACCTCTGAGCTGTCTACCCCGTCTGAACAAGCCCAGCTCCAGACCTTCACATGAGGTTTAACTGCTGAGCCCGGCGGAACCATTTCTATTGACAGGATGAGGAGCAAAGGCGGCTCACCATGGCTTCGGGCGGATGGGGCTTGTCAGCCGGGGTTGGCACTCATCACGTGATGAAAAATTCTGTTCTCAAACCTATGAAAAAACCCAGTCCGTGGGAAAGCCTCGGTAGCATACTACGAGGAAAAGTCCGGAGCAACAGCTCCACGGCAAAAGCGTGCTCTGTGTATTCTGTTGTAACGGCTTTCATATTGTCTTGTGTATCAGGGAGACAACTCGGTCGCATCATCCACGGTCGACACTGGCCAATGGGGGGGAGTCATAATAATGCAAAACAGTAAATAAATAAATGAATGAATGAATGAATGAATGAATGAATGAATGAATGAATGAATGAATGAATGAATAAATAAATACATACATATATACGTAGACAAATAGATAGATAGATAGATAGATAGATAGATAGATAGATAGATAGTTAGATAGATAGATAGATAGATAGATAGATAGATAGATAGATAGATAGATAGATAAATAGATAGATAGATAGATAGATAGATAGATAGATAGATAGATAGATAGATAGATAGATAGATAGATAGATAGATAGATAGATAGATAGATAGATAGATAGATAGATAGATAGATAGATAGATAGATAGATAGATAGATAGATAGTTAGATAAATATAGGTAGATAGAAGTCAGATAGACAGGGAGGTAGATAGCTTGATAGATGAATACATCACATCAATATTACGAGAACATGACTTTCGGAGCCATTGAAAGTGTGTCCAGGGTTGGGGAATCTGTTCAGTTTTGCGCTGAGTGCAGTAATCCGCATTGTTTCAGGTGCCTGATGGTAGGAGTGAAGAACTGTTCCTGAACCTGGTCTTGTGTCTCTTTCCGAGGGCAGCCGGGATAAAAGAGAATCACCTGGAAGGTGGGCGCTCTTGTTTGTGCCTTCTGTTTCTTTGTGACGTCACACGTTGTAGATCTGTCGCGAGTTTCCTGTGTTTTCACCTGTCGGGTGTGTGGGGCTTTTCCTGTGATGGGATGGGATGCATCCACTAC
Source organism: Hypanus sabinus (assembly GCF_030144855.1). Classification (NCBI taxonomy): domain Eukaryota; kingdom Metazoa; phylum Chordata; class Chondrichthyes; order Myliobatiformes; family Dasyatidae; genus Hypanus; species Hypanus sabinus. The sequence goes on from NW_026781341.1 coordinate 1,543,803, forward strand.
CTTGTGCAGGTGTTTCCGTTCTGCGGCATTGGTGTTCCCATTCCGGGCCCCCATGCAACCGGATCAATACTGCACTCAGTGCGGAGATTTATAGAGCAGTCCGAGCCCAGATTAGCAAACCAAAATCAGAATCAGGTTTATTACCACCGGCATGTGACGTGAAATCTGTTAACTTAAGAACAACAGTTCAATGCAATACATAATCTAGCAGAGTTAATAATAAAAATAATAAATAAATTAAAACATAATAAATACACAAGTGAAAGGATCATCAAAAATGTGTTAAAAACAGAACAGAAATGCTGTATATTAAAAGGTGAGGTAGTGTCCAAAGCTTTCAAAGTCCATTTAGGAATCGGATGGCACAGCGGAAGAAGCTGTTCCTGAATCGCTGAGTGTGTGTCTCCAGGCTCCTGTACCCCCTCCCTGATGGCAGAGGGGAAGAAGCTGTTCCTGAATCGCTGAGTGTGTGCCTTCAGGCTTCTGTATCTCCTCCCCGAAGGTAACAGTGAGAAATGGGCATGCCCTGGGTGCTGGAGGTCTTTAATAATGGACGCTGCTTTTATGAGACACCGCTCCCTAAAGATGTCCTGGATACTTTGTAGGCTAGTACACAAGATGGGGCTGATTAGATTTACAACCTTCTGAAGCTACTTACGGTCCTGTGCAGAAGCCCCTCCACACCAGCCAGTGATGCAGCCTGTCAGAATGCTCTCCACGGTAAAACGATAGAGGTTTTTGAGCGTATTTGCTGACATGCCAAATCGCTGCAAACTCCTAATAAAGTACAGCCGCTGTCCTGCCCTTTTAATGACTACATCAATATACTGGGACAAGGTTAGATCCTCAGAGATCTTGACACCCAGAAGCTTAAAGCTGTTCACTCTCTCTACATCTGAACTCGTTCCCTCGTCTGACGGTTCATTATTGTAATACTCAAAATCAAATTTCAACATACTTTCATTTTCACATTCTGCTGGCGTGTTAGTTCCACCGCATTTGGGTCTCCCGAGGTCTGTCACGGATCAGTTGCCTGAGAACTGGTTGGTTGCAAATGTATTCGGCTACTTAAGATAGATTCTGGGGCTAATTCCTTGAACACGACGTCAGAAGTGGGTACATTATTAGCAGATATTCTACGGGATCGTCTATGTAAACATTTGGTTAGACTGGGCCTTCTTAGGTCTGTGCGTGTTCGGTCGTGCCTCACCAATCTTACAAAGTTTTTCGCGGAGGTTACCAGGAAAGCTGATGAAGGAATCGCAGTGGCTCATGCCTGCCGGGACTTTAGAAAAAGCCTTTGTCAATGTCGGGCCTGAGAGGTTGGTCCGGCTGTTCCGTCTTCTGGCACTGTGAATGCGGTAGTAAATTGGATGCAACATTGGCTTACGGCAGGGGTTCCCTTCTATGTATCCACGGACCCCTCGGTTAATCGTAGGGCTCCATGCAATAAACATATTGAAAACCCTGTCCTATGGGCAGAATCCAGTGGGTGGTAGTAGGTAGTGGCCTCTCTAACTGGAGGCCTGCAGTTACTAGTGTAACACAGGTGCTGCTCTGGGTTCATTGCTGTGTGTTTTATCGATCAACAATCTGACAGACAGTCTGATAAATTCACTCAACAGATTTGCGAATGACACCAATATTGGATGAGTGGTAAACAGCGAGAGAGGCTGATGGTCTTGAATACAGGTTAGTGTGTGGTGTATCACGTTGGGAGGACTAGCCATGACACGATTTACACTGTAAAAGGGAGGGCATTGAGCGCTGTGGTATTACAGAGGGACCTGGGAAGACTGATCCATAATCCCTTGAAGGTGGCGTCGCAGTCAGATAGGTTTGCAAAGAGAACTACAGGCACATCGGCCTTCAGACATCGAAGCAACGAGTACAGGGGCTGTGATGCTATGCTAAAGCTATATAAGACGTTGGCAATGCCTAATATCGGGTATTGTATGTGTTCTGGTCACCACATTGCATGAACGATATCAATAATCTTGACGGTGTAGATAGAAAAATTAGAAGGATGATGCCGAGACATGAGGAGGGGAGTTAGAGGGAAGGATTGAGTAGGTTAGGAATAGGTTTTTTATTCCTCCAAGCATTGGGGTAAGAGAGAAGGATTTTAACAGATGTTGCAATTTATGAAGTGTATAGATAGCGTAAATACAAGCAGGACAGTTGCCTTTTCGGGACGAGACACTTTGTCTTGACTCTTCATAGAATCCATGCTATACAGATCTTCGAGGAGGGGATCTCTGCGCACAATTAACCATTTTATTCTCATGCACATAGAAAGGGGTTCGAAAATTAGTGCCAGGATCCTCCCTGATTTACCATCAATCCGCTTTCCCCGGCACTCAGATATTTGCGCGGCTCTAATCTGAAGCCAGTGCACGCCCGGAAGCTCAGTTACTGATGCTGGTTCTTAATGCGGCGTTCTTTCCAATGCGTCTCTCCATTGACCGTCTCTCTGTTCCTGATGTGCTGTAGCGGAAGTGACGCAATTGGCCCGTTGTATGTCATGTTTTATGAAATGCCAAAGAGCCCCCGGCCCACTGCTTCTCCATGTTTCTCTATCTAAACACGAGAACAGCGTGCTTCAGGAATAGCTGTGTTTAATTATCCCGATGCTTTACTGTGTCTCTGTATTTATGCCCCATTACGCAGTTCATCTCTGTTTAGCAGTTTAATACACTTTTTTCCTGAATCAATTTCTTTCTGAAATTCAACTTCGAATATCATCTAGTAACTCTGTAACATATTTAATATCGTCAGTGCTACTTGTTTGCATTAAGACCGGTGTTGACACAATATTTTCTGTTTTACTCTGTCTGGTACAGCAGCGGACAATGTCTGTAATGCTGGGTTCACTGGTTTGCATTTCGCGCCGCATACTCGCCAACATCTGTGTTTGCGACTGACTCCGGTAACAGTGCAAACAGTGAGGGTTTGCGCCAGAAATCATTCATGTTAATGTCCATTAAACTTCAATCCCCGCAAGCAAAGTGACAGTGAATCACATGAAAGGTGCGTCATCACGGGGAATTAACGAGACAGAGACTCCACTCGCAATGTGAGTGTGGAATCAGCGCTGATGAGGTGGACTCACCCACAGGATTACAGACTACTGTCGTCCCCAGCGATGCGCAGATAATGTCCTGTCATTACACGGAGTAGTTTGACAACATCACATTTGGTGTTGCGAGCCCAGCATCGGCCGTCTCTTGAGGCTTCATGACAGGTGTTGAGTTCAGTTGAATGAAATAAGGCATGTTATTTCCCCACTGGCATTACGGTTCGTTAGAGCAGAGATATTTTTGCTATCTAGCGTCAATTAGCACCAGTCACTGTACAAGTTGTTTTCATTTTTGGTGACCGATTTTTCTATATAAGTACGTCATTTTGTGCTTCAGCTACATTGAGGACGGAAACATCCAGACGCGGTGGACTCTCAACAACGTGTGATCCGTGAAGAGTTTTACCCAGTAGCCGCAAAGGAAATGTGCTCTCCGGGCTTTTTTATAACTGTTTGAGTTCATTTACTGGCTATTTACAATTTCTATGACAATTAGAAATTGGGAACATTCCAAACGGAACAGCCTTGGATCAACAATGTTTCTAGAGAGGGCTATTTGTTACACAGTCACTGTAATTGTCGGTATCCCGGGTAAGTACCTTTCGAATATTTATACGAAAGCAGAGACCTCACGCCGCTCTCGGCGGTGATTTAATCGGTGATTATTAAAAATCCCTAAAATGCTGTTCCGTTGATCTCAACCTCCTGCCCTGTTGTCGTTTTAACCTGGGTCGTGCAGACTTGTCACTGGACTGCTTCACCAATCCCACCCCCCAAAAACAAATTCTCTTCCCTCCTTCTGAAAAGTAAACTCATATTTCCCCCTTCTCTTTCTCCAGGCACTGTTCAATTAACGGCCAATCTGTTTTCTATTCTTTGACAATTCCTTTTTTTTTTCCCGTCACCAAATTCTGAGCTATGTTCCTTGGTGTCAGCACAGTTCCCTCTAAAATGCGGGGGTGCGCAGCCTCGTCATAATTGAAACTCCCCCGCGAACATGGCATTTGTGGACAAGCAGCTGGAATTTCTTTTACACGATGCTAACATCATTTTGAAATTTTGCGAAAATCTTTCGAAAACTTTGGTAATATAACGATGAATTTAACTGTATTAATGAATATAATCCATAAATGTGCTAAACACTAAACGTACCACATTTACAGTGAAACATTTTAGCTTCAGCGAACGTGCATTGTCATTGTTTCAAGTTACAACACTGTCACAAATGGTCAACATGAAGACAGAATGGAAGTCGGTCGCTCACTGTTCAGAAACCACCATCGCCGTCCCGTCAGAACTTTTCACTGTTGCATCCTCCCTGTCAATTGTGACTGCCTGACAGTGTTTACGTGTCTTGTGTGTTATGTTTTGTCATCGATTGAATTGCATATTACAGATTTAAACAACATTACAAGTGCCGAGCACTTTTAAGACCGGGTAACGATGTTCTGCTCAGAGCAATGGTTTGTCCCCGAAGCAGTAAAATAAATGAGAGGGAAGGTTGCTGCGGTGCAAGATCTTGTTTTCAGAATCTGACCTTGCAATCGAATCAAACTCAGACTTTCGGAAAGAAGCGTAGGTGCGCACTTCAATAGCACTACCCCTCTCCTTGGAGATACCCCGCTTGGAGTTCTGTGAACAGTCTTGGTCGCACTGTTATAGGAAAGGCAGAAGTCCGCTAAAAATGGTGCAGACAGTATTCACAGAGTTGCTGCAGGGTATCTCGGGATTGAGTTGCAGGGAGAAGTTCGGCCGAGTGGCATTTTATTGCAAAAGGCAGGTGGTTGGCGGACGAGGTGAATTAAACCATACAACTCCGTGGGGTAGGGGAATCGTGAACAAAAGGCGGTAGATTTTTCAGAGGGCAGAAATGTAGCTGGATTCCCAGCGACGTTTCCTCACATAGAAGTTGCTCTGTGTATTGAACAGCCTGACAAAGGAAATGGGAGAAACAGAGTCGTTAAAAATATTTAAAGTGCACGTGGACAGTTTGACGAATCTGATCCAATCACGAACAACTGTATCAGATGGCCACGTCGGTCGGCATGGAGATATTGGGCCGAAGGACCCGTTTCTGTGTTCTATCATTCTTTGACTCTGCTCATCGCTGCTGCATCCGTGAACGTGAAGAGATTAATGTGAGCATGCGCAACTTTAAAACGTTTTATGCTGCGGTCACGTGTTCAAACAAGTAAAGTATCTTTTAACTTCCACTGATAATGTCCAGCAGAGATTTCATTTCAAGAGAACAATTGACGGCTGTGTTTCTGCCAAAAAGTACGTTTGATTTTGTTTATTCTTATTGCTGGTCATCTTTGCTTCACTGCAATCATCATTCTCAGCCGAGGAAACTGCGGTCTCTCCAAATGCGTCACGCGGTACCTGGTGGCGATGGCTGCGGCGGATCTAATGGTGGTGATTATCGAAGTCCTGTTTTACCAGATGAGTCGAGCTTACAGATTTCATTACGGAGTCCTGGGCAACGCTCCGTTCTGCCTTGTCCACTACGTCCTGTGTCACGTGGCCGTTGACTGTTCCGCTTGGTTTACTGTCGCTTTCACTTTCGATCGCTTTGTGGCCATTTGCTCTGCTAAATTTAAAACGAAATACTGCATCTCCAAAATTGCGAGTTTGGTGATCGGCGCAATATCTATCGGTTTCTGTTTAAAAAACATCCCATTTTATTTCATATATATGGGAGGAACAGCATGGTTGACGAGTGATAACTGGGTCTGTTTCGATAGGAGTGCATTTCTTATTTCGGGATCGTTTGAGGGGTTTTATTGGGTGGACCGTCTATTGAATCCGCTACTTCCTTTCTTCCTCATTTTGACCCTCAATGCTCTGACCGTCAGACAGATTCTGGCGGCGAGCAGAGTACGCAGGGGACTGAAGGGACGGGGAAATTGCGGGAAACAGCGAGATCCGGAGATGCAGAGTCGGAGACAATCCATCATTCTGCTCTTCAGCCTGTCGGCGAGTTTCCTTCTCTGTTGGGCGACAACCACTCTGGTCTTCATTCTCATGCGATGCCTCTACACAGACCTGGAAACGTCAATCCGGTTTTTTAAGGCACAGTTTTCGGGTTCTGTGATTCAGAATTTCAGCAGCTGCACGAATACATTTATCTACGGAGTGACCCAGACCAGATTCAGAGAGCAGATGAAAGCTCTTCTGCTCTCTCCCGCTTATTTAGTTTTGAAGATTTTTGGAAGTCCATACCGAGCAGGAGAAAGCATCAGATAACTTCCTCGTTTCGGAATCAGAATCAGGTTTATTGTCACCGGCAGGTGTCGTGCAAAATAAACCCACATCAGTCGTGAATAAATTGGGCTCTCTGAAAACATTCCTGTTCTCAAACAATACCTTTGCTCCCAACAGTTCAGCTTTCCCTTTTCTTCAGTAAAATACTCCCATTTCCTGCTATAATTTACATAGAAACATAGAAAACCGACAGCACAATACAAGCCCTTTGGCCCACAATGCTGTGCCGAACATGTACTTACTGAGAAATTACCTCAGGATACCAAAAGCCCTAAATTTTTCTAGGCTTCATATAGCCATGCAGCGGTTTCTTAAAAGACCCTGTCGTATCTACCTCCAACACTGTCTCCGAAAGCCCATTCCACGCACTGGCCACCACGTAAAAACTACGACTGGAATCTCTTCTGTACTTACGTCCAAGCACCTTATACCTGTGCCCTTTTGTGTTAGCCATTTAAACACTGGGCAAAAGCCTCTGACTATCCACACCATCAATGCCTGCCATTAAATTGTACACCTCTCTCAGGGCACCTCTCATCCTCTGTCGGGTCCCAGGAGAAAAGGCCGAGTTCACTCAAACTATACTCATAAGGCATGGTCCCCAATCCAGGCAATATCCTTGTAAATCTCTGCACCCTTTCTATGGTTTCCACATTCATCCCGTAGTGAGGGGGACAGAACTGAGCACAGAACTCCAAGTGGAGTCTGACCAGGGTGTTATATAAGTGTCAGTTGTTTGTTTACTGTCCTTCTGTAAAATGTATTTTACCTTGCACATTATCTCACCCGAGTATCCAATGTTGAAAACGCATCGATCAATTCTCGAAGCGTTCAATAGCTGAATCTTTGGAATGGTCTGGCCGTGGCTGCCAATCCCGACATCCAATCCCTTTCTGTATTGCTTGGTATTTCCCTTTACCTAATGTTACAGTTTGCTTACTATAGCCAGCATTTTACTAGCAGACTTTTTTTTTGCCTTTTTTTCTGTCTGAATAGACCCCTCTAGTTTCAGTACAAATCGGAACCCACACTCTGAATGAGATATGCTTTTGCTTCGGCCCAATATCGCTGAAATTTGAGAACACATCAGTCTCCCGTGTCCTATTGAGCTGGCTGTTTGATGGAGTACATATCTTTTCAAATGGTCTAAATCAGGATGTCTGGAATCGTACCGTACAATCCAGAATTGCTACAGCACTTTAAAACATTCATTTATTAACGAATAGTTTCCATCTGTATAAATATCACAACCGTCCCGAAATTGTTGCAAAGGTTGCACCACTTTGTTTCACATTAGCCTTTTCTGAACGTAATGTTGTAGACAGGGTGTGTTTGGCGTAAATTCAGTTTAGCAATCCGGAACTCGTATCTGCTTCTGGGTGCAATCACTGTTTGATGATTGCTTTCAAATTCAGACATTTGAATTTCCGTATTTGGACCCTAACGTGAGAATCCGTCTCTGACGGACAAAGACGTATCTCACACGTATATTGCTGTGGCTTGTGGAAGCTGCTGACTCTCCCGCTGCTCCTTTTATAATACTCCTTCTGTGATCAACCCGTATAATGCGCAGAGCACGATCTGTAATGGTGCTGCGTAATGGCCCAATGGAGCTAAATGTCATTTAGCCATGAATGCTCATTTAATATTAAACTTTTTTTATCAAAAGATCTATCGGAGGTAATGCAGACCCTCTCGCAGAGTTTACCCGCGGAAGTAGCGTTTGAAGATAGCGAGTATCAGTGTGATGCGAACAAACGTAAACACATTACATGACTGTTTACCGCGATTAAAACTGATAACAAACCTGAAGAATGTTTCACAATCATATTGGCAATGGCGATCTGACCGCTAATCCGGCATTGAAAACTGATGAAACCAATTAAACTCAGATTTTCCCGAGTTATTTGGGCTCCCGCATTTACTTTTCCGGTTCCTTGCACTGCAAAGCCGTTGATCCATATCTCCCGTTACGGGGTGCGGTATCCCTGAGCGGGTCGGCAACGATCACAGAGCCTAATTACAAATGCACTGAGTAAACTGTTTGTACTTGTCAGTAGGCAGTGAATGTCTTTACGTTTTTTATGGTCTGGAACAGGCCGGACCCTAGATTTACACAGCTGAACCTCCCTAGTAACCCAACTGATATATGCATATATACAGCCACATGTCCGTGTGGAACTAACTTTCCCAACTCTGTGTGTGTGTGTGTGTGTGTGTGTGTGTGTGTGTGTGTGTGTGCGTGTGTTGGGAGGAGGGTTATTCTATTGGTTTACTTACTTTAATTCCAATTGTCGGAAACGCTGTCGAGTTATGAACAGATTCCCCGATACTCAAGCGTATTAACAACATGACGGAATAAAAACAAATTTCCACCATGATCCGTGAATAGGAATGTCAACATGGATTTATAAATGTTTCTATTCCACAGTGTCAAAGATACAGCAGGAAGTTCTGCAGCTGATCCACTTATTCTACGATTGTAGCTGTTGCCGGTCTGCTGAGGAAATGAATTGGAAGCGCGAGCATGAGCCCGTCACCCGTGACCACATTGGACGAGCGGGACAAGCGATACTCCAACTATTCAGAAGGCGGTAGTCATGAGTCATTCATTGTTATGAAGATGAATGGTTTTTGGGGTACTTCATATTATCTTCAGCGGAACTAACGTAAAACTGTCAATTTTGCCTTAGTAAGGTATATCACAGTATTAAGTTTTACTACTCATGTTAAACCTTCATTTCTTGCCAATTAAACAAAATTTTCCAATACAATTGCTAAACTCACTTGACTTTCATTTATATGAGAGGTTTGGAGAGGTAGGGATTAGATTATCCTTGAAAGATGGAAGACGTGAGGGATCTGTCAGTGAATATATAAAAATGAAGCGCAGGAACCATGGACTGTTTGTGATCGCACTGTGAACGGTCAGTCTCGGGTAATACAAATAACGCGTCTCGATTCAGAACAGCATTCGAAACAGAGGAATGAAATGCCGCGAATGGAGTCTATCGGTCGTCACTGCGACAATTTGCATTTCTAAAGTGAAATCCCTTCCAAAAATAAAAACAAAACGGGACAGAATCCTCCAATGACACAACGGATGAACAAGCAAGTGGGATAGGTCCTGATTTCCAAAAGGTATATAACAGGATGCAAGTTAATTGGGTGTCAGAAAGATTAAATATCTTGGAATAATAGAAACTGTTTCTGTACAGAAACAAAACAGAACTCTATTATGTTTCCCTTTTCCTGGACTGGTGGAAGAGTTACAATCGATTTCCTCAGAGATCAGTTGCAGCATAACATTGTTGTTCTTAACATTAATATAGAGCTGAGTAAGTCTGGAGTTGAATAACCAAGTGATGCAGTACGAGTAATAGAGTATCTGGAAATATTGCATTTAAAATTGAACACTGAGGATTAAGCAGTGTTTCATTATGAATCCCGATAAGACATCACGCCTCTTGCACCACATTCTTGCACTGACGAATTATGTTTACAACTAGACACATAGACCTCGGCATCAGCTAACAATACGGACACCACATCTCCTCCACAAGCCTCTTCCAATTCCCCAACGCCTTACACCCTACCGGAACCCAATGATCCGGAAATTTCAACAAGCCTCCATCACTGACCCACGCTCTCACACTGAACACACCCACCCTCCACCAGCTCCCAATGACCACACGTCACTGCAAGATCTCTTCCCAGGGAGACGCAACCGAGTCCATTCCATTACCACGGGTACTTGCCATTGAACCTCCGGACTCCAAAAGTTTTAAACAATCCCAATTATCACACCGCCTCCCTTAAAATACCTTCAAAACCCACTTCTTCATTATCGACGTATGACAATGGCTCTATTCCTCCCCATTAGATTTTCCTCTGACCCCAATAGTCCAACAGTTACGCCGCCACATTAACCCCTGATTGGGCAATTAAACATCGGCCACTCCATTGATCGATATTCTACCAGCTCCTCTACGAACCGTACACCTCCAAATATACTTCCTACTGACCCAATCTTCGACAAAATGTTCCGTTCTGAATCCTCCTCTCCAACAGCTTCCTCCAACACAGCACATTCGCCATAGTTCCATTGAAACCATACCTTCACACTGGACCACAGCCCCAACAGATCCCACTGACCCCATTCCTACCGACTTTTCCCAATGACTCGACACCTCGCCACCAAACTCAAATGGTTGCCCACTTCGCCACAGGTTATCCACGATACCGTAAACCTTCCACCTTCCAATGAACACGATATTTCTTCCAGAAGCTGCCACTGACTTCACACATTCCCATGTACTCAGCAGCTCTCCGGTCCGTCATCTGATTTACACCCGTTCAAATGCTTCTTGTTCTGTTTGTATGTACAGTCCTGGACTGACTCTGCGCTAAGTGAACTCCGTTTCTCAGGAATCCCTGGAAGTTACAGTCCGGTAACTTCCTAGTATTTCCTGAGGTACTATGCCTGCTATCGGACGCAATACCTCGGTCAAGGTCAAGATTTCCATGGCAGCATACAACCTCAAGGAGGACTCAGATTGAGCATGATCTGTAGGTTAAAGTAATTGTCGACGTTTCAAATCGAAACCGTGTATCAGCGCCAATGTTCTATCTAATATTCTGTATTTCACGGGGATTTATCTTCCTCTTTGATGACCTTTCAAAATCTGTTGCTTTCTGGGCCTGATGAATGCGGGAGGGGCGTTGGCGGTGAGTTGAACGTCCCGATGTGTTTTACAAAGAATAACAGCTTGTGAATTGGAGGGCGCCAGCCCGATACTGTAATGGAGATAGGTTCACCAGGAGGCTTTAAAGGCAATGCAGAGACAGGGAGCCGAGTTTTCGAGATGAATCCTATAATTGTCCGCGAAAAGAATATGGAGCGGATGACATCCTTGTGTACAGTTCACTGGGTAAATTCCGTGGCGGACAGCCATTCTCACCCCCCAAAATCTGACCCTTTTCCTTGCTCACCTTTGTTCTCACTCTGATTTAAATGATCATCACTCTTATCCCCTTGGCAACCCGGGCTATCGCTCATCCAGTCACCGTCGGTTGATGTTGCTGGTCGCAGGAATGTCGTGCGGAGCAGCCCCCATTCCTCTACCCTGTCCTTCACTCTCCGGTCTAACCTTTCTGAAGATTTTATTACCAGTCTGACTCCGTCACCTCCCTGTCCACTATTTCACTTGTGCCCCATAGGTTTTCCAAAGCTTGCTGATTCATTGCTCTAAACAATCTCCCATCAGCCGGACAAACCGCAGAACATCTCAAGCGCCAGGGTTTCCGTCTTCACGGTTTCCCACTGATAGTGTATCGGACAGAGGTGCTCGATTCACCTCCCAGCTCTGCTCAGTGGAACTGGCTTTGAGATAATTATCTTCCACCTAAACGAGAATCACGTAAACTAACAACTCGGTTTATCAGTCTCCTCAAATACATTAGGAAAATTAACCCGTTAGCACACGGATGACAGCTTCCCCGTTCTATGAGATTTCATCCCACCTTTCTTGCATCGAAATTGAAACAATTAATTTGACCCGGAATCCCAAGCCACACACTCCACCTAGGAGTTCAGACGGTGAGATAGTTTACACAATCCATAGACTGTTTAACTCACGAAATTAAAGTGTTACGTACTCGTGACACATGACAGTGGTGCCCTTGTCATGTGACTGGGGTTGAAGCTGTACTGGACTTGAGGTGATGGTCTTGTGATGGTGGAATGACGTCATTTTCCCGCCAGTAGAGAGCATGTGATGGTTTTTTTACAGGTTATAAAAGGTAGACCCCACCCTGTGAGGAGGGGCAGTTCGTGGCTGGATTTGCCAAGTTGACTTCATGCCACTGCGTGTTTGAAGTGATGACGCAGTTTAGTTGAAGGATGAAGTTTTTATTTAATGCCTAAAGTTTAAAAGGTTAATGCCAACAGGTTCTTTATGATTCTGTTAGTTTGAGAATTAAAGGAGAGTGAAGATTCAAGGTTGGAAGTTAAAGATCGAGGAGAATCGCTTTCTACGGTGAAACGGGGGCGACCTTTGTTTGATCCTTATTTGGAAGGATTTCGTTGACTATCTTCGTGTTAATCCCTAGGTTTACCTAGAAAGGATTGAAGGTAGTGGAGAAGGAAAGGTCAGTGCCTTTAAGCCGTTCTGTTTCGTAAATTCTTCGTGGGAATTTCGACGTCGGGGATCGAAGCAAGCGACGTGAAAGAGAACTTAAATCGTCCTGTAAAGTCTCTCCTTTTAAATGGACTGTGAGCATATCGAACTTTTGGCAATATCACTTTAAGAACTGTTTTGGAATATCACTTTAAGAACTGTTTTGGAATATCACTTCAAAGAACTGTTTTGGAATATCACTTTACGAACTGTTTGAACAGCCGCTCAGCAGCTGTTTCCGGTTACGGTAGTGTTTGTTTACTTTTGGGGGGTTTGTTTTCTGTGTTTAATAAACGTGTTGTTTTATTATAAGAAACCCTTGCCGAACTCATATATTTATTGTTGCCTGAATACGTAACATTAAATATGGGGGCTGCGTCGGGATTGAATTTTTTGAGTTTACATGCTTGCTAACTTTTAAATCGGTGTTTTGGAAACGGGGATTACTCGGTTCTTTTGTTTGGCTTGTTGTGGTATTCGGCAGCACTGAATATTGATGAGTTTCTGGCTTCGCCAGCTGCGGAGGTGTTGGCGAAGGGGAAAAAAACTGAGGTGTTTGAGATAGCTAGTAGATTGCGACTTAAAGGTATTTTGCAGACGACTTCTAAGGCTGTAATACAGAGGAAAATCGCGTCACACTATGTGGATTCGGGTGTTTTTGATGAATCGATTTTAGAGTCGTTTCCAATAAGTAATCTGGAGATGCAGTTGCAAATCGAACAAATGAAATTGGAGAGGTGTAAATTGGAGGCAGAACAAAAGCAGAGAGAATTTGCATATGCAATGGAGGAATTAAGGACTGGAAATCAGTCTTCTGGTTCTAAAAAAACGTTTGTTGCTAGTCAAGAAATTAAATTGGTCCCTCCATTTAGTGAAACAGAAGTGGAAAGGTATTTTCAACATTTTGAAACTATTGCTCTAATGTCAGAGTGGCCGAAAGATAAATGGTCAGTGTTGTTACAAAGTGTAATTAAAGGCAAAGCACAACAAGTTTACACAGCTTTAACAGCTGCACAAGCTCTTGATTATGATATTGTAAAGAGTCATATTTTAAACGCATATGAGTTAGTCCCAGAAGCATATAGGGAAAGATTCAGAAGTTTGAAAAAGTCTGTGGAAAAAACTTATGTGGAATTTGCCTATGATAAAGCTATGTGTTTTGAGAGATGGGTTTCTTCTAAAAATGTAAATGGGGACTATGATACATTGAGAGAGCTGATTTTAATGGAGGAATTTAAAAGAAGCATTCCTGTTGAAGTAAGGACTTACTTAAATGAGAAGGATACTGATAAATTGCAGGACTGTGCTAGATTAGCTGATGAGTATGTTTTGATCCATAAGAACAAATTTCCTCAGGGCAGAATTTTTAAGAGGAAAAATAACATGGAGACTCCAGGTAAATCTGAAATTAAATCGGAGGTTAATGAGAAAGTTAATGAGAAAGGAAAGCCTGTGAAGGAAAGACAGTTTGGTCTTACTTGTAACTATTGTAAGAAGCCTGGCCATGTAATAGCTAACTGTTTCAAATTGAAAAAGAAAGAGAAGGAAGCAGTTCCAGATGCTTGTGTGCAACATACTGAAGCACATGTAAAGTTACAGGGTTTGATAAAAACAAATGAGGCTTTGTTAGAGTCTGACCAAGTTAGAAAGGGATATGATCATTTTATAACTGAAGGGTTTGTATCCTTGAAGGAAGGATCTACTCTGGTGCCAATAAAAATCCTTAGGGATACTGGTGCTTCTCAGTCATTGATGTTAGACAGTGTGTTGAAGTTTAATGAAGAGTCTGATACTGGTGAGGTAAATTACATAAGAGGTGTTGGAAGTGATTTTATGCCTGTACATTTACATAAAGTAAATTTAAAGTCAGGGTTAGTTACTGGATTTGTTAAAGTAGGATTACAGCATAGCTTACCTGTGAATGGTATTTCTTTATTGTTAGGTAATGACTTGGCAGGTGGACAAGTTTTTCCTGAAGTGCATTTGACAATGGAGTCAGAGGAACCAGAGATGAATTCTAACACAGATTCTTCCTGTGTTGTGACTAGAGCTATGGCTAAAAAGATTGATGCGCAGAATGAGGTTGTTATTCAGGACTGTTCAACTCAGGATTCGAGTTTTGAGGATGTGTCAGAGACTTTCTTATCTTCGTTGTTTGAACAAGATTCTGGGAGTAAGTCTGACTATAAGATTTATCTTTGTCTAGGAAGGAGATGATAGCAGAGCAGAATAGAGATTCTGAGATTATAAAATTAAAAGAGCAGGTTTTACTAGATAGTGAAATTGATAAAGACGCTAGGATGAGGATGTTTAAGCCTGGAGATAAGGTGTTGGTTCTTTTCCCAGTGCAGACAAATCCTTTACAAGCTAGATTTCATGGTCCTTATGAAATTGTGTCTAAAATTAATGATGTGGATTACGTGGTAAAAACTCCAGATCGTAGAAGGTCAACACAACTTTGCCATATAAATATGTTGAAACCATATTTTGAGAAACAATCTGATACTGTGACTGTTGTGGTTAGTGAGAATGAGTTTGATTTAACTAGGAACATGATAGATGATTCATCTGACTTTCATTCTAAATCCAACATTGTTTCTGTTAGGTTACCAAATTCAACCATTCTGGAAAATATTGATGAAAAATTAGCACATTTACAGTTAGAGCAGAGACAACAGATGAAGGAGTTGATTTTTAAATATAGGGAGTTGTTTCCAGATGTTCCGAGAAGGACTTCTATAGCTTCACATGATGTAGATGTTGGGGATGCCAAACCTATTAAACAACATCCATATAGGATGAACATGGAAAAATGTGAACTTGCTGAGAAAGAAATTGAATATATGTTAGAGAATAATATCATTAGACATTCTAACTCGAATTGGAGTTCGCCATGTGTTATGGTGCCAAAGCCAGATGGTAGTATTAGGTTTTGTACGGATTATAGGAAGGTGAATGCTGTAACGAAAACGGTTGCATATCCAATTCCTAGAGTAGATGATTGTGTAGATAAAGTTGGAAAGGCAACGTTCCTTACAAAGATTGATTTATTGAAAGGGTATTGGTGTGTTCCATTAACGGACAGAGGTAGAGAGATTTCTGCATTTGTAACTCCATCTGGGTTATATGAGTATAATGTTCTTCCATTTGGGATGAAGAATGCCCCAGGTACTTTCCAGAGGATGATTAACTTTGTGATTCAGGGATTGAAAGATACTGATGCTTATATTGATGATTTAGTGACAGGAAATGATACTTGGGAAGCACACATTATTGCGATGGAGAAATTGTTTGAAAGGCTTTCAAAAGCTAACTTAACTATTAATTTAGCTAAGAGTGAATTTGGACATGCCACTGTGACTTACCTTGGTTATGTTGTGGGTCAAGGTAAGGTAGCTCCTGTTCAGGCAAAAGTTCAGGCAATTTTAGAGATTCCCACTCCAACGGGGAAAAAAACTCTCAGAAGGTTTTTGGGAATGGTAGGATATTATCGGAAATTTTGTAAGAATTTTGCTAGTGTTGCCCTTCCATTAACTAACCTTCTGCGGAAGAATGAGAAGTTTGTATGGACGGTGCCTTGTCAAGAAGCATTTGAAAAATTGAAAACAATGATATGTCAACAACCTGTGCTTAAGGCACCTGACTTTGGAAAACCTTTTTCATTGGCTGTGGATGCTAGTGATGAGGCTGCAGGAGCAGTATTAATGCAAAGGAATGAGGGGAATGAGCTTGATCATCCAGTAGCTTACTTTTCTAAGAAATTTAATAAGCATCAAAGAAATTATTCGACAATAGAGAAAGAATTGTTATCTCTTGTTTTAGCTTTGGAATATTTTGAGGTATATGTTAGTACAACTCAGAAACCACTTATTGTTTACACTGATCATAATCCGTTAGTTTTTCTGAGTAAGATGAAAAACAAAAACAGAAGGTTATTAAATTGGAGTTTGATGTTACAAGAGTACAATATTGTGATAAAACATATTAAAGGTAAAGATAATGTGGTTGCTGATTGTCTATCTCGATGTTGAACGTACACTGTAATTTTTTTATGGAGTGGTTTTTTTTTCCAATTGTAACACTCCTACTGTATTGTGACTTATAAGCTGTTATATGATGGTGTTGTGTATTGTGTATGTTATAAAATTTATACCTTTGTTTTTCTTGTATGCAATTGTTAAAAATTTTTGTTCTTGTCAGACCAAAAATGTTTTTTTTGGAGGGAGGTGTTACGTACTCGTGACACATGACAGTGGTGCCCTTGTCATGTGACTGGGGTTGAAGCTGTACTGGACTTGAGGTGATGGTCTTGTGATGGTGGAATGACGTCATTTTCCCGCCAGTAGAGATCATGTGATGGGTTTTTTACAGGTTATAAAAGGTAGAGCCCACCCTGTGAGGAGGGGCAGTTCGTGGCTGGATTTGCCAAGTTGACTTCATGCTACTGCGTGTTTGAAGTGATGACGCAGTTTAGTTGAAGGATGAAGTTTTTATTTAATGCCTAAAGTTTAAAAGGTTAATGCCAACAGGTTCTTTATGATTCTGTTAGTTTGAGAATTAAAGGAGAGTGAAGATTCAAGGTTGGAAGTTAAAGATCGAGGAGAATCGCTTTCTACGGTGAAACGGGGGCGACCTTTGTTTGATCCTTATTTGGAAGGATTTCGTTGACTATCTTCGTGTTAATCCCTAGGTTTACCTAGAAAGGATTGAAGGTAGTGGAGAAGGAAAGGTCAGTGCCTTTAAGCCGTTCTGTTTCGTAAATTCTTCGTGGGAATTTCGACGTCGGGAATCGAAGCAAGCGACGTGAAAGAGAACTTAAATCGTCCTGTAAAGTCTCTCCTTTTAAATGGACTGTGAGCATATCGAACTTTTGGCAATATCACTTTAAGAACTGTTTTGGAATATCACTTTAAGAACTGTTTTGGAATATCACTTCAAAGAACTGTTTTGGAATATCACTTTACGAACTGTTTGAACAGCCACTCAGCAGCTGTTTCCGGTTACGGTAGTGTTTGTTTACTTTTGGGGGGTTTGTTTTCTGTGTTTAATAAACGTGTTGTTTTATTATAAGAAACCCTTGCCGAACTCATATATTTATTGTTGCCTGAATACGTAACAAAAGGGACACCTACAATACTTTGTAGTTTGTGACGGATAAGGTCGGGAGGAACCAGGAATATTTCGGATCTTGGCTTCAGTTCAGAATTCCATTGTACATTCAAGATCTCGGTAGGCCGTCAGGTGCCGGTCACAGTGGGGCGGGTTCTGTCACAAACCCGGGTCGCCGATGGAGTATTCTGGAGTTCTCAGCCTTCCTTACTGATTTTTTTTGGTGTGTGTGCGTGTTCTCTGAGATTTAGTAATGTTAGTTATAATGTATTGTTGCGTTCCTGGTGTTGATGTGTTATAGTTGAGTTTTCTCTCATTCCCATGTGAGCAGCCATTGCCCCTGGATAGTTCCCATTAACTTTCCTTAAGACTTTGCCGGCGTCCAATTAAGTACCCTTGGACTTTTGCCTCTTATCACAATGGTGACCTGTAAGCTGCTCACGAATCGGGGGTTTAATTAGCTGGACAAGGATTCCTCCGTACCCTGGAGTGTAGTTAAAGTTGAAGGGCTAAACCCTCGGGACTCTGTCGGCCTGGTCCTTGCGCAATGAAATTACGGCCGAGTTATTTCAAATTGTACAAGAATGTGTAATTGCTACTGCTTTTGGCGCTTTTTTTCAGTTTGATTAATAAAATTTCTAGTTTTGTTGAATCTTTCTGCGTGCAGCGTGACCATACAATTCACAAATTCCAAAACTCGAGCAGTTCGCAGTTAAGCCTCTTCTGTTATGATATGAAACAGCGTCATACGTTTAAGCCGCCAGAAAACCCACAGACAGTATTTTAGATTTTGTTTTATGACCCTGGAACCTTATGCAAGTCATGTTTCCCTGGTGTTGATGCCGGACCTTAAATTAAGGACCTGTATAGTGATTTATCAAAAACCCAACATTGATCGCTGCGACGCATCACTGGTCCCAGGCCTGTACTCCTAAATAAGCACATCCCCCATCCCTCTAGCACATTGTGCCACCTATCACGATGTCAATATCAATGCTCCGGTAGTGAGTGCCTAGCACTGCACATTCTTCTAACTTTTTGTTGACATGCTCATAAACTCAGTTCAATTTACGAAACATTATCGCCCAATCCTGCTCTTTAGAATCCCTTCTCTGCATTTCTCACCAATGATATGAGGCTCACTGGCCCTCAGTTCCCCAGCTCCTCCTTTGAGCCCTTCGGATGTAACGGCAATCCTGTCGTCCTCTGGTAGCTCATTGATCTCAGTCGAACGTGAAACTATCTTTGCCAGAGGCATTGCTTCTCAGAAGTGCCTGTGAAAGTCTGTGAACGCCCAGAGGTTTGTCCATCCACATGTTCTTAAGGTGCGACACACCTCTTGTGCTCAGCACCTGTTCCTGAGCAGCCATGAGCAGCGCCGCTGTCTGCCCGTCAGCCCTGCCATTTCGCCGTTGATAAGACATTCTTGTGACAACCACCTCTGATATCTGGCAATGGTACATCACACGTGCCGTGGCTTGTCCATCAATGGCCTCTAGTCCTCTGGCCCTGGTTCACCCTCGTCTGTTTCCATATCCACTGCCTGCTTTGTGCGGTATTCCCTTAAGTGCCATAGTGACCATCCTCTTGACATATTCATGGGTGTTTCTCATTTCATCCAGGACAGTGGCTTTGACCCTTCCTAGTCCCCGTCGTCCTTTATTCCAATTTCGCTGGACGATGGACTGTGGATATAATCCTCCGTGTCTTGTTAGAAGTCTCCGGGTATTGATATTGTTTTTAGAGGATAAATTAATATATTTCGAACAAGATTACACACCCCGCGGACCTCCAGAAACGCAAAGAATACTCCGAAGTAAAAAGAGCATTAAAGAAAAATAAGATTAGATTTCAAACCCCGGACGCTGCTAAACTTCGAGTGTTTTATGACAATGGGATGCAGTTGTCCCAGACAGTGGAAGAGGCGACTACAGACATGAAGGCCAGAGGGTTGCCCGTCAGCATCACCAAAACGAAAGAAAGCCTTGCTGAGGAATTGTCCCGCTGAGCTTGGGAAATAGTGCGAGATACGAGAAGGCAGGAGACGGGAGGAAGCCGAGAGAAACATATCAGGAAGAGACCGGGAGTTTCCCAAAGACAGTCCTCACCCACTTCAGAAGAGCCATAAGATTTGGCTAACTTTGAAAATGTTGAGAGGCTAAACAGAAGCAAAAGTACCCGGTGATATAACTATCTCGAGAAATACATTATAATGTGGTTTTTATATTACTTAGCAAACTCGAGGAAATCTGAAGAAGCTGGAAATTCAAACACCAACACATACAAAATGCTGGTGGAACACAGCAGGCCAGAAACGTCGACAGCGCATATATATATATATTTGCGTGTGTTAGATATATATATACACACACACACAAGTACATAGGGAAATCTTTTCTGTGTAATGGATTTGTTCACTGACATTTATGAATACTGCAATGGGGGCCCTCAACTCACAAGTAGGAGGGGTTATCCCCACAGCTAGACATTTCCTCTAGCTCAACGCAGGGTCGTCTACTGGAGACCTCAGCCTTGGAGTCACACGTTTGTTGCCATTTTTGTTATTATTTGCGTTTGTTGGTTCTTATTTGTTCAGGGAGTAGATCGATTACGCTTTATTGTAATTTCAATGATACATTGACAGATAAATACAGATGGATAAGGACAAGGTAAAATTCATTTCTTTTAATGCAAATGGGCTATTAAATCCAATCAAACGTAAGAGAATTTTATCCAAAATGAAAAAAAAGAACAAGCCCATGTGGTATATTTACAGGAAACTCATTTAAGTGATAATGTTGATCTTGACCTACAAACAAAGAATACTATATGGAAACTAAATTCAAGTCTACTAAATGATCCGTACTTTCAGGAACGAATTAAAAAAGAAATTGGTCTCTACTTAGAATTTAATGATAATGGAGAGGTTCACCTCCCATTTTATGGGATACTCTGAAGCGGTCTTAAGAGGGAAAATTATAGCGATATCTTCAAATAAGAAGAAAAAAATAAGGAATAAAACATAAGGGGATTTACAAAATAAGCTGAAAGAACTAGAGAAAAAACACAAATTGAATTTAGCACAGGATACATTAGGGGAAATTACAAGAATTAGGAATAAAATAAATAATTTGGCAACGAATGAAATCAGGAAAAACTAAATGTTTCTGAAACAGAGACATTATGAAAGTGGATCGAAATCTATGAAAATAATGGCGTGGAAACTGGAAAAAAAGCAGAAAATACAATTCATAGAATTAGGGACCCAAGAACGAAAATGATAAAAAATAAGCTAAGTTAAATTCAAGAAGCTTTCGAAGTGTTTTACAAAACACTATATTCCAAAGTTCCAGGGGGAAGCATCAACCAACTTGACACCTTCTTGAATTCTCTAGAGTTATCCACTTTGAGCAAAGAACAAAATAGAAGGATGACTGATGACACAACTGAAGTTGATTAAAAAGCTTCAATTAGTCGGCTTAAATTAAGCAAGTCACCAGGATCAGATGGGTATACGGCAGAGTGGTACAAAGAATTTAAAAATGAGTTAATTCATGTTTTACTCACCACACTAAACTGGGCTCTAAAGAAGGCACAAATGCCACACAGTTGGAAGGAAGCGATAATCTCAGCTATACCGAAAGAAGGCAAGGATAAAATGGAATGCGGGTCATTTAGGACAATATCCGTTCTTAATGTAGATTATAGGTTATTTACCTCCATCGTGGCCAAATGATTAGAGGAGTTTCTACCCATAATGATAGGTAATGATCAGACTGGTTTTATACGACAACACCAGACACAAGATAGTATACAAAAATACTTCACATTATGGATCATATACAAAAAAAAAATAAAATCGAAGCAATAGTGGTAAGCATGGACGCTGAAAAAAACATTTGATTCGTTTAATTGGAATTTTCTCTGCAGAGTTTTACATAGATTTGATTTCCAAGACAATTATTAGAACAATACAGACACTATATGACAATCCTACTGCTCGGATTAAAGTCAATGGATGTATATTAAATAGTCTTACCCTAGAAAGGGGTACGAGACAGCGATGTGCATGGACACCACCACTCTTCGCACTATCTGGAACCATTAGCTCAATACATCAGACAAAATGAAGATATCAGGGGAATTACTATTAAAGGGACAGAGCATAAATTGGCTTGTTATGTGGATGACATTTTGATCTATCTCGGGCAACTAACACACTCTTTACCTGAATTGATGCAATTCTTTGAACAATATGTTCCTTTATCAGGATACAAGATCAACATAGATAAAACCCAATTACTTTCATATTACTATAGCCCACCAAGAGAAATTGAAAGTCGATACCCCTGGGCATGGTACACAGTCTTTCAAATATTTGGGCATCATTATGCCAAAAGATTTGGCAAAATTATCACAATGTAGTTATCAACCGTTATATAAACAAATTAAGCAAGGTGTGACATGATGGAGCCTGATTATTTTTTCCAGTCTCAGTGCAAGGATTGAGTCCATTAAAATTAATATTAGGCCCAGACTGTTATATCTCTTTCAGACCTTACCAATAGAGATGAATCAAAATCAATTCAATCAATGGAACAAGATGCTATCAAGGTAAAAGGCCTAGAGTTCGTCTCAAAACTTCGCAATTAGTAAAGGAAAAGGGGGGATGGGGCATGCCTTCTCTTAGAGATTATTATTTTGCAGCACAGTTGAGAGCTGTGGTGCGTTGGTGCAACCCATCATCTGACGCTCAATGGAAAAACATTGAGGACCGGGTACTTCCCATCCCCATGCAAGCAATTTTGGCTGATGATAACCTGCAAAGGTACATAAATACTATTGATAACCCATGGGTGAAATTGACTCTTAAAATATGGAAAACTACTATAAAAAAATATAATCTGGAGGGAGATACTGCAATTCTTAAATGGAGTGCATATGACTGATTTTACACCAAATAAATTGGATGCTAGATTTAATGACTGGACAGCTAAAGGAATAACAGTTATTTGCAACATAATGAAAGAAGGAACACTGTTCAGTTTTGAAATGCTTAAAGAGAAACATTTATTAGAAAAACAAGATTTTTTTCGGTATTTACAGATGCGACAATATGTTAATAAGATGCTTAAAAATGTAACCAATGCTTGATAGAGCTCTTTAGAAAAGCATATAATTCAGATAATGGTAGTAGAATCATTTCAAGCATGTATAAGGGAGTGTCAAATCTAAAACACATTCGACTTCATACATTAAATCAAAATGGGAGAAGGAAGGAGGGTAATTATATCTGAGGAAGAATGGACAGCAATATGGAGGTATCAATGGAAGCATACCAATTCACAGAAATCGAGGGAGTTCGGATGGAAAAAACTTAATAAGATATTTCATTACACCTTCTCAGAAATCCCATTATGATGGTAACCTCCCTGTTTGCTGCAGAAATTGTGGAAATCAAAATGCAAATCATTATCATATTTTTTGGGACTGCCCTGTTATCAAAAACTATTGGAGGGGGATACATAATGCCCGAAGTAAACATCTTTAAATGTGAAATACCCTTGGAGAGTAAGACCATATATTTTGGATATATACCTAAAGAATGGGTGAAAAGAGTTAAATATTTAATGAATATACTATTGGTGGCAGGTAAAAAGACTCTTACTTGGAAATGGTTATCACAGGAGAGCCCAACTTTAAATACATGATGGAAATTACAACGGACATTTGAAAAATGGAGAAGATAACAGCATCTGTTAACCATAAGCTGGGACAATTTTATTCATACTGGGCAAAATGGTTTAACTACATAATGCCTCATAGGCCTGATTTTAATCTCACAAATCAATGAATCTTTAAAATAAATCACTCCCTACTTGTAAATTGTTCTTTCCTTTTGCTTGTTTTTTTCTTTCCACTGTTTTCTATAAGTGTATATCCCAGATAAATACTTTATGGAGATTTTGTGATATATATGATTATAGGTGTACAATGTCTGAAATACATCTTATGGAGCTGTTTGTTTGATGAACTTGTTACATATCCCGTAACTGGGTATCTGATCAGCAGAGTCTGGTGGTACCAAACTAAAGGCGTTTATTAGTCAACTACACAATACAATATCAAAAATGCAAATATACATATAAAACAAGTTAGCAGTAAAGTGACCCATTATTTGGACATGAGTCATGATTAAGGAGTTTAACTACCAATGTCATTCTTCCTCAGCCCAGAGACTAGAGGGGCGAAGAACATCTCAGACAGATGTGCAGTCAGCTCGACTTCTTCAGTCTGCAGGAAATTCAAGGGAAACCTCTTCGCCCTCAGAGTGGTGACTATTTGGGCTTCATTCACAGGGAGAGCGAGAGGAGATCAACAGTTGAGGATTTGAAAGATCTGTTGTGGAAGAGAATCACTGGCAGTGTTCAGCCAGCCTGAGGTGACTCTCTACTGTACTCTAGGTGTGTTATAAATTCACTAAGTACCAGAGACAGTGTTTAAGATAGAACTGATTCGTTTGTCACAGATCTATTCCCATTAAAGGTGAATATACAGCAGGAGAAACTCCCCCCGTGCCTGGGGAGCAGCAGCAATTACTGCAGAGTTCAACACATACAATCACTCTCGAAATTGCATTCAGCAACAGTGATGGACAAATATCCAGCATGCAGCTTATTGAAACTTTCTTCCCAGTGTGAACCCGGTAGTGTGTCACAAGTGAAACGTGTTGTAAGGTTTCACTGCTGATGTAATGGTTTCTCTGTAGCAGAAATGTCTAGTTTACAACTAGAGATAACAGGGTTTTGGAATGGTGTGCTATCCAATGACAGAAATGTTCTTTCTTGTGAGTCTGGATGAGAAAATTTCATGGGCTTTTGCTGGGGAGAGATGAGAAGCCACAAATGGACAGAGTGGGCCCTGTTTTTTTTTACTTTACAAACCTATAGTCAAAGTAAGAATTATTAACCACATATTGTGTACTGTTTGTTATTTCGGGGTACTGATTTGTAACAGGGGACGCAGCACAGCATGCACCCAAATTTGGCCGAGCTAGGGGGCTATCACCCCCTATATTAAGCTGCTAGCTGGAGTGAGAGTTACAGAAGGTTAGATGACTGAGTGAATACATTCCCACATTAACAGGAGGTTAACGGTCTCTCTCCAGTGTGAACTGACTGGTGTGTCAGTAGGCGAGATGACCGAGTGAATCCCTTCCCACAGTCTGTGCAGGTGAATGGCCACTCTCCAGTGTGAACTCGCTCATGTACCTTCAGATGAGATGATTGAGTGAATCCCTTCCCACAGTCTGAGCAGGTGAACGGCCTCTCCCCAGTGTGAACAGACTGGTGTCTCAGTAAGCCAGCTAACTGTGTGAATCCCTTCCCACAGTCTGAGCAGGTGAATGGCCTCTCCCCAGTGTGAACTCGCTGATGTACCTTCAGTTCAGATGACCGAGTGAATCCCTTTCCACAGGCCGAGCAAGTGAACGGCCTCTCCCCAGAGTGATCTAAATGGTGGGCTTGTAGGCTAGCTAACTGCCTGAATCCCTTCCCACAGACTGAGCAGGTGAAAGGCCTCTCCCCAGTGTGAACTCGCTGATGTACCTTCAGTTGAGATGACCGAGTGAATCCCTTCCCACAGACTGAGCAGGTGAAAGGCCTCTCCCCAGTGTGAACTCGCTGATGTACCTTCAGTTGAGATGACCGAGTGAATCCCTTCCCACAGTCCGAGCAGGTGAATGGCCTCTCCCCAGTGTGAACTAAATGGTGTGCTTGTAGGCTAGCTAACTGCGTGAATCCCTTCCCACAGACTGAGCAGGTGAAAGGCCTCTCCCCAGTGTGAACTCGCTGATGTGCCTTCAGTTGAGAAGACGAAATGAATCCCTTCCCACATTCCGAGGTGAACGGCCTCTCCCCAGTGTGAACTTGCTGGTGAGCCATGAAGTCAGATGACCGAGTGAATCCTGCCTCACAGCTTCAGTAGATGACCAGCCTCTGCCCAGTGTGAACTGACTGCTGTGTCCACAGGTGGGAAGACCAATTGAATCCCTTCTCACACACAGAACAGGTGAATGGCCATGTCCAGTGTGAACTCGCTGATGTACCTTCAGTTGAGTTGACGAAGTGAATCCACTCTCACAGTCTGAGCAGGTGAACGGCCTCTCCCCTGTGTAAAATGGCCAGTGTGCCAGTCGGTCAGATGACCAACTGAAACCCTCCCCACAGTCTGAGTAGGATCGAGTGTATCCCTTGCTCCACTTATTAAGTATCTGGACAGAGACAGCAAAATTGGCGTGTTGTGTTCGAGAGTCCCGTCGATAAATTACTTGTTATTTTTAGCCTGTAAAGAGATTTACAAAATCCATCAATGGGAGTACAGCAACATTTCATTTTCATCA
Source organism: Hypanus sabinus (assembly GCF_030144855.1). Lineage (NCBI taxonomy): Eukaryota > Metazoa > Chordata > Chondrichthyes > Myliobatiformes > Dasyatidae > Hypanus > Hypanus sabinus. Next base: position 1,569,835 of record NW_026781341.1, read on the forward strand.
CTTGAGTTGTCAAGGTGTGATCTGACATCACACTGTTACATTGAGGTTCAACACAATTTGGATGGAGAAATCATCTTCTAACTGGGCAAAGTGCTGGGATCTGGAATGACCATCAAACTCTCTGATGCTCTTCCTGTCTCTATAAGAATGGGACATTTCTGCCATCTCCAATCTGTGACCTGGCTCAGTTTGACTCTCTCCAGGTATTATTCCCTGTTCCCACTGAGATGCACGGGCTCCTGGCCCCACAGTAACTGAAATACTCTCTCACAAATGGCCTGCAGTGCATTCTACACACCAACCACTCTCTGGGTAAAAACCGTACCCTTGACATCCCCTCGGTATCTATTTCCAAGCAGCTTAAAAATATGACCCCTCACGTTAGCCATTTCAGCTCTGGGAAAAAACCTCTGGCTACCACACAATCATCTCATACACCTAAAAATAGGCTCTAAACATAAACAAGGAAATTGTACATAGCTGTGGGAAATTGATAGAAGTATACAAGATTATGAGAGTATAGATAGGATAAATGCAAGCAGCGTTTTGCACTGAGGTTGGGTGGGATGACAACCAGAGGTCATGGGTAAGTGAAAATTTAACGAGAACATTTGGAAATGCTCTTTACTGAAATGATCGTGAGATTGTGGAATGAGATGCCAGCACAAGTGATGAAAATGAGCTCAGTTTCATCATTTAAAAGAAGTTTGGATGGGAGCCTGGATGGTAGGGGTATGGAGGGTGATGGCCCCGGTGAAGGTAGTTGCAATAGACAGCTTAAATTTTTTTGGGGATTGACTAGATGGGCCAAACGGCCTGTTTCCATACTGACCGTCTCCATAATTCTATGACAGAGAAGCTCGACTTCTTCAGTCTGCAGGAAATTCAAGGGAAACCTATTCGCCTACAGAGTGGTGACTATTTGGACCTCTTCCCAGAGAGAGCGAGAGGTGAACAACAGGTGAGGATTTGATAGATCTGTTGTGGAACTTCCACCAGCAGCCGACTCTCATGTGACTCTGTGTTATGACCCTACAGGGTGCGTCACTGAGGAAAGCTAATATTATGCACCCATGAGGGACAGAAGTTCCCAGTCACAGTGATTGGAGAGGATAAAGGAAGAGAGGGCAGAGCATTACTGGCTGAAGTTCCGGATATCATTTGGCGAAAGACAGGACTGGTGGTTCCCCATACCACCGTTAGGGTTTGCCCTGGGTTCATGCCAAAGTGCCTATGGTTCCTTGCCTACACCCTGATGAAACAAGCCTCCAGCACTGAGGGAGACTGGCAATACTTGGCCGCGCGCCAACTCCGATACTGGAAGGAGTCTGAGGTGAACAGAGGACATCTAGTAAGACATTCTTTTAATATTGACCAAACCCAAGACGTTGTCCCCCATCTCTGGGCAATTTCAGGCCATGAAGTCGGCCGCACCAACTGCCCCCTGTCCGGCTCACCATCAAAGAAGGACAGACTCTTCCATCCATTCTGCATTACCCCCTCTAGCCTGAGACACCATTTTATGAGGATGGAAGCTCTTCTGTGGATCCAGCAGGGAAACGATGCGATAGTGACGGACAGTGACGTAATTGAACAGGCCTCTTTTGAAGCAGCTGTCTCTGCCCAGCAACAGACAACAGTCGGAACGTTTACACAGACTCCCATTACGCATTTGGAATTGTACATGACTACGGGGATCTCCGCGAACATGTGGATTCCTGACTTCCTCTGACCAACTCATTAGTAATGTCACTTTTGTAAACAAGTTATTCACCGCTCTGCAGCTACCTCGAGCTTTGGCTGTCATTAAATGAGCGGCCCACACCCACATGTCCGACCGGGTCACTAAAGGCAATGCTTTAGTGGCTGAGACAGCGAAAAGTGCAGCACAATCCTCAGTAGTTGTAGTCCCCTCAGGTTCCCATCAAACAACCCTCCGTGACTAAAGCAGAACGGGTTTGCCGGACGTGACGGGAGGTGCGTACTTTTCAGGGGGACGCCTCTGAGGATGAGCGCAAACTGTGGTCACAGATAGACCCCTATCTAGGTTTTTGGATTACCCCAGCGGGACAGGTTTGTTTTCCTACACAGTTTTTACCAATGTTGGTCGATTATATACATAATTATACACACCTGGGAAAGGAGGGATGGTTGGTAACCTGTACCCTGCACACCGGGTACGACTCCCTTGACAGGTGGACCTTTTCATGTCTACAAGTTGATTTGATTGAATTGCCTAGAGTACATTGCGATAGATACTGCTTAGTTATTATAGATGTGTTTAGTAGATGGATTGAAGCTATTCCAACTACCAATAATACTGCTATGACTGTTATGAAGGTATTATTATGGTAAATAATTCCCCGGTATGACCTGCCAGAGATGCTGAGCTCTGACAATGGCACACACTTTGTGGAGAATGTAAACAGAGGTACATAACAAACTAGCTATCCAGCAACAATTCCATTGTGTACACCACCCACGGGTTGCTGGCACAGTGGAAAGAGCAAATGGCAGTCTGAAGAGTAAATTGGCCAAACTAACAGCAGAGACGAGACTCACTTGGTTGAATGTCCTACCGTTAGACCGATTCCATGAGGGTAAGCCCACGAGGTAAATCATTTACGGATGACCCATGAGGACACCCTGGGGACCAAGACCTTTTGTATCATTGCTCCCAGAAAGTCTACCAGCAAAATTGGATATTCATACCCTCGGGGAAGAGCTGGGGAAATATATATGCCAACTAACCAAAATTTTCCAAGAATTACATTCACAGGTACGATGGGCTTACAAGGAAGAGAACTACCCCACAGAGAAGAGTGACTACCCCACCATAGAACCTGGGAATTTTGTCCTGATCAAGAGTTGGGATCGAGGGAAACTCGACCTCAGTGGAGAGGACCATATGAAGTGTTACTGACCACTCCGACGGCTGTGAAACTGAAGGGGCAATACATTGAAGAGACTGCAAAGATGTTACTGAAGGAGCTGAGTAGAAGGACGCTCTCGGACTAAAGGAAATTGTATTGGTTGATAGTGGAGAGTGATGAACCTCTAGGTTTCTTGCCGTGGATTGTCATTTTGAGAGAGGGTGCTTGAGCGACGTCAGCCGCCGGCTTTCTCAGCTCCTGTTTGACTCTTACTAAGAGAGAGAGAGAGGGGCAGAACTATCTGACCGTGCAGCTTGTTTACACTTGCTTGCTTGTGTAAACAAGCTTGTGCTGTCTCTTTCATCATTGATTCCGTGGATGAACTGAACTTTCATAATTTACCATCTCAAGACTTTGAGCTTGGTATTCCCTGAGCTCAATGGTTTGGGAGTTATATTTAAACATATGTGTACTCATAACACTTTCAATTTTTGGTTATTTTGCTTAATTTGTTATATTGTAAGTAGATACGAATAAAGACAGTGGTTTTAACATCAAAACCGGACTCCAGGTGTGGTCTATTGCTGCTGGTTCATTTAAATCATTACGGGTGCGTAACAGTGGTGTTCACTTTTATGTCTTTAAGAAGGCTCACCCCAGCATCCAGGGGCCCCCAGGTTAAAACCTTTCTGTCTCTCTGTCACACCTATGCCAAACAGGTAATATGCCAGTATGGTAATACTATGATTCAAATGTCAGTAATTCCCATCAACCCGAGTGAGGAACTCTCAGCCTGGGCTTTTTCAAATAACACCGGGGGAAGAGAGTGAGGAACTGTGGTCCACTCAGAGATGACTGTGGCTGTGGGTGTTTTGAGGGATGGTATCTCAAGCCCCCACCAACCCGAACTTCCTATACTGGAGAACATGCTTCCTGGCCATAACTGCACGTGCCCAGCAGCCGAGAGAAATAACTAAGACTGAGCGATTTTGGATGATCACTTTTCTCTCCTATGGAGTAGCCGGGAATTCACGAGAGATAATCAATTTGGCTACAGCGCTTGAGGAGCTGGCTACAATAATGCAGGGGACCTGACAGATTTTATCCCAGCTGAGAAAGGGGGAACCTGTGCTATTATTGACACAGAATGCTGCACCTATATCCCTAATGAGTCTACTAACGTTACATCCCTCTCCGAGCACACTGCCAAGGAGACTGACAGCATCAAGAGAGCAGGGCAGGATTTACACGGGTTCACCGAAGCGTCGAAATGGTGATCTTTGAAGAACTGTCGGTAATATGTGGGGCATCATATTGCATTATGTCTTAATAGTTGTACATATCATTGTTTCTGGGCAGGGCAAACATAAACTTTGAAATGTTGTAAAGCCAGAATAACTGATAGTAACTGTTTTTCCACAGTGGAATAATTTTTCTGATGCACATTAATATTCTTGGAGAAATAAGCCACTGGGTGTTCAATGTCTTCCACACTCGTTTGTGCCTCATCAGCTTCATCACTAGCGTTTGTTGCTATAGAGTGGTTTTGAAAAATCAGGTGCCTTGAACATGGGATGTTAACACAATATAGTTTTCAGTCGTTCAAATGCCTCCTGGCAAAGTTCAGTCCATACAAATCTCTCACTCTTCCCCAGGAATTTTGTAAGGGGAAGAATGATATCTGCAAAGTTTTTGCAGAACTTCCATTAATATCCTACCATTCCCGAAAACCTTCTCAAAGCCTGCTTGCTAGTTGGAACAGGAACCTCAGCAACAGCCTGCACCTTGGCTTTTACAGGAGCGAGTTGCCCCTGACCTACCATATACCCCAGATACGTGACAGTGGCGTGGTCAAATTCACCTTTAGTGTGATTTACTGCAAGATTGGCCACAGCAGCTGTTCCAACAATTTTTCAACAGCCACAGCGTGCTGTTCCCCCGTGTCAGTCCAGACCACTAAATCATCGATTATATGCCCCTGTGTTTTCTAAACCTCTAATTACCAAATCAATCATTCTTTGAAATGTTCCAGGAGCATTTTTCATTCCGAAAGTTAACACGTCATATCCACACAGCCCTGAAAGTGTGACAAATGCTGAGATTTCTCTAGCCCTTTCAGTCAAGGGAACACACCGATATCCTTTCAGCAAGTCAATTTTTGTGATGTATTTGTGATGTATTTGTGAGGTCTGGACCATGGGTTGATATTCTAAACTGAAGAAAGTTCAATTTTGATGGTATCAGAAAGGATCTGACAAGTGTGGTTTAGGACTGGCTGTTTCCTGGCAATGGAGTTGATCACAAGTAAAGATTTGAGGTTGCAGAGTTTGCATGTGCCTGCCAAAATAAAAGTTGAATGTTAACTGGTGCAGGTAACCTTGGTTTTCAAGAGATACTGAGGCCGCTGAAATCTTGTTCCTCTAAATGGCTCAGGCTTTTGGGTGCTACCAAGAGTCATTAATGACTAGAATATCATAATGCCATGCCCTGAGCTCATCCAACTTTTTTTTCAGTCATCTTCTGCTGGCTTTTAAAAGCTTCCCAATAATTTCCTCTATGATTTTCTCTCTCTATTGATTTTATGGCCACGGTTGTGTCCTCCTGCCGTTCCAATGCTTCCAGTTCTTTGGGATGTGTCTACCATTCATCTCTCTAATTGCTCCAGAAACTCCAGCCATTGCTGCTACGTTGTCACTCCTACCTTTTCCCTTCCAAACAAGCTTCAACAGCTTCTCTGTCACAGAAACATGGAGGAGTTCCGTACAGAAACATGCTATTTGGCCCATCTAGTCAATGCCATTAAAAACACTTAAGCTGTCTAATGCAACTACCTGCAACGGGACTATTGCCCTCCATACCCCTACCATCCAAGTTCCCATCCAAACTTCTGTTAAATGGTGAAATCGAGCTCATATTCACCACTTGTGCTGTGATCTCATTCCACACTCTCACAACCATTTCAGTAAAGAGCTTTTCCACATGTTCCTGTTAAATATTCACCTTCTCCACTTACCCATGACCTTTTCTTATCATCCCACCCAGACTCAGTGGAAAAAGCTCCTTGCATTTACCCTATCTATACCCTCATAATTTTGTACCCTTCTAACAAATCCTCAAGGCAGTGTTTAATTTCCTTGTTTATGTTTCAAGCCTTTTTCAGGTGTATAAGATGATGAGGGGCATTCAGCGTGTGGATCGCTAGAGGTTTTTTCCCAGGGCTGAAATGACTAGCATGAGGGGGCATAGTTTTAAGGTGGTTGGAAATAGGAACCCAGGGGATGTCGGGGTAAGTGTTTTACACAGAGAGTGGTGGGTGCGTGGAATGCACTGCCGGCTATTTGTGTGAGAGTGCTTCAGTTACTGTGGGAACAGGGAATCATACCAATGGAGATAGTCAAACTGAGCCAGGTAACAGATTGGAGATGGGAGAAATGCCCCATTCTTATAGAGACAGGATGAGCATCAGAGAGTCATTCCAGATACCAGCACTGTGCCCATTTAGAAGATGATTTCACGATCCAGCTTGGGTTGAACCTTACTGTAACAGTGTGATGCCAGATCACACCTTGACAACTCAAGTAATCTCATCTGAAATGTTATCCTACACTCATTTATGGACTTTGTTAATTTTTTTACAGGTTAAAAGTGACAAGGAATTTGTCTATTTGAACCTTGAACACAACAGCCGGTTTTGCTGTCTCTGTCCAGATATTTAAGAAGTGGAACAAGGGATTCACTCTGTCATCCTTCCTGTTCAGACTGTGGGGAGTAATTCACTGGATCATCTGACCGATTGGCCTTCCTATCATTTTACACAGGGGAAAGGCCGTTCACCTGCTCAGACAGTGTGGAGGGATTCACTCGGTCATCTCAACTGAAGGTACATCAGCGAGTTCACACTGGGACAAGGCCATTCACCTGTTCTGTATGTGAAAAGGGTTTCAGACGGTCTTCCCACCTGTGGACATACCAGGCAGTTCACACTGGGCAGAGGCTGGTCACCTGCTGAATTTGTGGGAAAGGATTCACTCAGTCATCTGACCTAATGGATCACCAGCTAGTTCACACTGGGGAGAGGCCGTTCACCTGTTGGGACTGTCGTAAGGGATTCACTTGCTCATCTAAACTGAATGTACACCAGCGAGTTCACACTGGGGAGAGGCCATTCACCTGCTCAGACTGTGGTAAGGGATTCACTCGGTCATCCGACCTACTCACACACCAGTCAGTTCACACTGGGGAGTGGCCGTCCACCTGCTCAGACAGTGGGAAAGGATTCAGTCATTCATCCACCTTACAGAGACATAAGCGAGTTCACACTGGAGAGAGGCCATTCACCTGCTCAGACTGTGGGAAGGGATTCACTCGGTCACCCGACCTGCTGGCACACCAGTCAGTTCACACTGGGGAGTGGCCGTTCACCTGCTTAGACTGTGGGAAAGGATTCACTCGGTCATCTAAACTGAAGGAGCATCAGAGAGTTCACAATGGAGACAGGCAGTTCACCTGCTCAGACTGTAGGAAGGGATTCACTCGGTCATCTAAACTGAAGGAGCATCAGAGAGTTCACAATGGGGAGAGGCCGTTCACCTGCTCAGACTGTGGGAAGGGATTCATTCAGTCATCCCACCTACTGGTACACCAGTTAGTTCACACTGGGGAGCAGCCGTTCACCTGCTCAGACTGTGGGAAGGGGTTCACTTGCCCATCTAAACTGAAAGTACATCAACGAGTTCACACTGGGCAGAGGCCATTCACTTGCACAGAGTGTGGGAAAGGATTCACTCAGTCATCACATCTACAAGTACATTGGTCAGTTCACACTGGGGAGAGGCCGTTCACCTGCTCAGACTGTGGGAAGGGATTCAAATCGTCATCTCATCTGAAGGTACATCAGCGACTTCATACTGGGGAGAGGCCATTCACCTGTTCAGACTGTGGGAAAGGATTCACTCAGTCATTTCATCTACAGAGACACCAGCGAGTTCACACTGGGAAGAGGCCATTCACCTGCTCAGACTGTGGGAAAGGATTCACTCAGTCATCTCATCTACAGAGACATCAGCGAGTTCACACTGGGGAGAGGCCATTCACCTGCTCAGACTGTGGGAAAGGATTCACTCAGTCATCTCATCTACAGAGACACCAGCGAGTTCACACTGGGGAGAGGCCATTCACCTGCTCAGACTGTGGGAAAGGATTCACTCAGTCATCTCATCTACAGAGACACCAGCGAGTTCACACTGGGGAGAGGCCATTCACCTGCTCAGACTGTGGGAAAGGATTCACTCAGTCATCTCATCTACAGAGACACCAGCGAGTTCACACTGGGGAGAGGCCATTCACCTGCTCAGTCTGTGGGAAAGGATTCACTCAGTCATCACATCTACAGAGACACCAGCGAGTTCACATTGGGGAGAGGCCATTCACCTGCTCAGTCTGTGGGAAAGGATTCACTCAGTCAACTCATCTACAGAGACACCAGCGAGTTCACACTGGGGAGAGGCCATTCACCTGCTCAGACTGTGGGAAAGGATTCACTCAGTCATCTCATCTACAGAGACACCAGCGAGTTCACACTGGGGAGAGGCCATTCACCTGCTCAGACTGTGGGAAAGGATTCACTCAGTCATCTCATCTACAGAGACACCAGCGAGTTCACACTGGGTAGAGGCCGTGCCTGGCCAAACTTAATAAACCTCGCTGGGTGAGTACTGCGTGATATGTCCCCTGTTATATTTTAGTACTCTGACATAAACAGTACACAATATGTGATCAAACAATTGAGCTTTATAATTCCAACTTTGACCATAGTGTTAGTAAAGAAAACAAAAATAAAAGAAAAAGGGCACGCTCTCTTCATTCGCATCTTCTCATCACTCCCCAGCAAAAGACCACGAAAAACTCTCTTCCAGACACACATGTTTTGTCGTTGGACAGCCCCACACTCCAAAAACCTGTCCTCCCCAGTCATAAGAGAAACATTGCTGCTACAGAGAAACCATTACCTCAGCAGTGAAACATTACTGAGAAGCCATTACATTAGCAGTGTTACACTTGTGACACACTGCTGAGTTCACACTGGGGAGACAGTTTCAGGAAACTGCATGCTGGATATTTTTCCATCACCGTTGCTGAATGCTATTTTGAGAGTGACTATCGGTACTGAACTCTGCAATTATTGCTGCTGTTCACCTCACCCAGTTCTGCACTCTGGTCACTGGGCATTGGAGGAATTTCTTCTGCTGCATATTCATCTCTAATGTGACTGGAGTTTAATACTGTATTCTGGATCTGTGATAAATAAACCAGTTCTGTTTTAAACTCTGTCTCCAGAACTTATTGAACTTATAACACAACTAGTGTACAATAGAGAGTCAACTCAGGCCTGCTGAACCCTGCAAGTGATTCTCTTCCATGACAGTCCTTTTATATCCTCCCTTGTTGATCACCTCTTGCTCTCCCTGTGGGATGGGTTCCAAACAGTCACCACTCTGTGGGTGAAGAGGTTTCCCTTGAATTTCCTGCAGACTGAAGTGGAGTTGACTGCAGTTCTGTCTGAGATGTTCTTTGCCCCTCAAATCTCAGGACTGAGGAAGAAAGACATTGGTAGTTAACCTCCTTATTTAGGGCTCATTTCACCATTATGGGACATTTTCCATGCTTCTGAAGGGTTGTTGAAAACTCTACTGTACTCTAAAGACAGAAAGCAGAATGGAAAACCATTTGTTGGATGTCCAATGAAGCTGGGTCAGAAACCAGAGGCAGGTCCGCTCAGGGCAGAGTTTGGGGCTCTGGACGATGGTCGGGGTCAGAACGTATGATGAGGAGAAGGGAATCAGCAACGAGGTGCGGCAATGAATGAAAGAGTAGCAACATATGGAAGCTGATTGACAGAGAAAGTCATTTATTTGTCTAACTGGTGACATAAACAATGTCTCTTGTAAGGTGCTCCACTGGTCGAGGAACACGTGTGTTTTGGGAATTGTTATATCTATTGAGGGAGTTGTTCCTGCTTGGTAATCCTGAAATATTATATCCAGATGTTTATTATGGATTGTCCTATCTGAAATAATAATATATTCATTATCATATAAATTGTACTTTTTGACTAAAAATGTATTGGGCTTGAAATTATGGTGCCTTTATGAAGTGATGGAGGGCATTCATGAGTTTGTAGTTTAAAGCAAGATTTTGGTGAATGATATTTGCCACTGGATTGTACCTTTTTAAGCAATCCGATTGAGTTAAACTGCTGCAGGATCCAAGGAATGTGTTGGATTGTGTCTCGTTTCTCTTGGCATTTTCTGCACTTACTGCTTTGTTTGTTTGTATTTCATGAAGTTTCGATTTGTTTTCGTTTTGTTACCCACCTTGTCCTGTATTTCCGCAAGGAATCCCTCTGTTTCTGGGAAGAGGACTCCAACTCTCAGTCATGTGCTCGATGCTTTCTTGTCACCATCGAGTCTGCTCAGATTGTTGGGATGTGTCCCATGGAGGGTCATACTCATTTCACTGGTTAACGTTTTCTTGCATAATGATGATTCATTATTCTGAGTTGGCCTCTCATGTACAGTGGCGTGCAAAAGTTTGGGCACCAGTGGTCAATATTTCTGTTACTGTGAATAGCTAGGCGAGGAAAAGATGACCTGATTTCCAAAAAGCATAAGGTTAAAGATGACACATTTCTTAAATATTTTAAACAAGATTACTTTTCTTTATTTCCATATTTTACAGTTTCAAAATAACAAAAAAGGAAAAGGGCCTAAAGCAAAATTTTGGCACCCTGCATGGCAAGTAACACTTCCTTTGGCAAATATCACAGCTTGTAAACGCTTTTTGTAGCCAACTAAGAGACTTTCAATTCTTGTTTGGGGGATTTCTGCCCATTCTTCCTTGCAAAAGGTGTCTGCTTCTCTAAGATTCTTGGGCTGTCTTGCATGTATTGCTCTTTTGAGGTCTATCCACAGATTTTCGATGATATTTAGGTCGGAGGATTGTGACGGCCATGGAATGATGAAGTTAAAATGGAACTTTGGAGTTCTCTAGATTTCTAGCATTTGCAGGTCCTCTTGTTTCCCAGATATTTATATGTTTCCTAAAAGAACAAGCTGGTAGTGGGTTTGTGCTGCTCAGTTGGTAAAATGTCAAATAAAATCATTAGAAATAGGTGGCATAGGGTTGGGCGGTGTAAAATCTGTGGGTAGAATTAAGCAACAGCAAATGTATGAAAAAAAACCCTGATGGGAATTGTATAGAGACCTCCAAACAGTAGTAAGTATGTGGTCCACAAATTACAATGGGAGATAGAAAATGCGTGCCAAACGGGCGACGTTATAACAGCCATGGGGGATTGTCATGAAGGTGATTAGGAAAATTAGGATGGTGTTGGTCTCAAGAGGAGAAATTCCTAGAATGCCTACAAGATGTTTTTTTGTAGCAGCTCATGGCTGAGCCCACTTGGGGATCAGCTATTCTGGATTGGGTGTTGTAATGAACAGGAATTAATTAGGTTACTTAAGTTTAAATAACCCTTAGGGGCAAGTGATCTTTACATGATCAAATTCACCCTGACATGAGGGAAGGAGAAACTAAACTCAGATGTGGAAGAAAGAGAATTGAAGAGGCATGAGAGTGGAATTGGTCAAAATTGATTTGGAAAGAACACGGGCAGGAATGAAAACAGAACAGCAATGACTGGAATTTCTGGAAGCAATTCAGAAGGCACAGGATATATACATCACAAAGAGGAAGTTGTATTCTAAAGGTAAGTTTACAAAACCGTGGCTGATTCGAGAAACCAAAGACAACATAAAAGCCAAAGAGAAGGCATAGAGCAAAAATTACTGGGAATTTAAGAGGATTGGAAAGCTTTTAAAACCCATCAGAATGCAACTAAAATAATTAAGAAGGAAAAAATGGAATACATAGGTGCGCTAGCCAGTAATATTCAAGAGTGTCGCAGAAAAGAACTACGGAGCAGTCGGACTCAGAAAGCATCTGCTTCAAAAATCTTTATTGGCACATGATACCTGGAGAGTACAGGCTCCTAAAAGTGGAGCTCCGCGGCTCTGCCCAACGGAAGATTACACTCACATTTATACCCCAAGCATACGTGACAAGAAGCCGTTAAACCTGAAGGAGGAACTCCCGCAATTCTACCGAATAGCGAAATAGCAAAAATATGTCCTTGAGCAGCTAGACATTTTACTTAAACGTTGGTTCTCAAAAAAATATGTCAGGCAAGCTGGCTCAACCGCAGACATATGAACATTCTCAGAACAAAGAAGTGCAAATACATTTATTTTTACCTCTTGGTTGCGAGGCATATTTCAGTCACACAGAGTACATTAGTTACAGATAAATAAATGCAGACTTCGAATTCACATTTTAAAACAAATCATTAGTCCCTCAATGCCCATTCCAATGCAAGGCCTTGATATTTTCTTCCACAGTTCCCTCCTTTTTAATCAGAATCAGACATACTTTATTGATCCCGAGGGAAATTGGGTTTCGTTATAGTCACACCGTTATATATCTCGCTATAAATAAATAAATAATAATAGGTAAATTATTACAAGTGGAAATGTCCAGGCCCAGCCTATTGGCTCAGGGTGTCTGACACTCCGAAGTTTAATGGCCACAGGCGTGAATGACTTCCTATGAAGCTCAATGTTGCATCTCGGTGGAATGAGTCTCTGGCTGAACATACTCCTGTACCTAACCAGTACATTATGGAGTGGATGGAACACATTGTCCAAGGTGGCATGCAACTTGGACAGCATCCTCCTTTCAGACACCACCGTCGGAGAGTCCAGTTCCACCCCCACAACTTCACTGGCCTTACGAATGAGTTTGTTGATTCTGTTGGTGTCTGCTACCCTCAAACGGCTGCCCCAGCACACAACTGCAAACATGATAGCACTGGCCACCACAGACTCGTAGAACATCTTCAGCATCGTCCAGCAGATGTTAAAGGACCTCAGTCTCCTCAGAAAGTAGAGACGGCTGTGACCCTTCTTGTAGACAGCCTCAGTGTTCTTTGACCAGTCCTGTTTATTGTCCATTCATATCTTCTAAATTAACATTTCTTACCGGGGTATTTCCTCCTCCTTCTCATAAGGGGGTCAATATCCATGGGGAAATAGACTCTCCTTCCCTGGGTACACCTCTTCACCCCACCAGTGCTCCTTGCTGGCTGTGTCATTCATCATTTGAGGTACCATAGGGACACCTTCAGAGACAGACCAGGCTCTTTTCATTAATCGATAACAGCACAATCGCAATGCTTCACATACACGACACCCTAAATCACATATCATCGCCACTATAATTGTTCCATGCGTTATCCAGCTTCCCCAGCCAGAAAACCATCCCTCTATTATTTCCCACGATTTCGTTACTAGGGCAATGAGGCCATAAAAGAGGGGCTGTAGCCAGGAAAATATTCCTTCTCCTAACACTGATTTAACCCACTTAAAGAAATCCCAGCCTACTGGAGGTGCTTGAGAGTTCAGTCTGTGCATTCCATCTCGCAGCTGGGTCATATGTTCTAACACGTGGGTCATATTTTCTGAAGCATCGGGTATGTAGGTGCAACATTCTTTCCCTACTAACGCACAGACCCCTCCTTCCCAGGCTAGTGCTTCCTCTCCACTTTCCTTTTTCTTTGTACTTGCCCTTCGACGCTGTTAGATAATCAATCAATCCCACCCCCATTATGATTATTACCCCTACTTCCTTCACGTTAGTCCTCTGCTGAGTATATATTTTGTTCATAACCAGTCACTATGTATATAAAATGAGGTGCTGGTTAGAATAGATTTATGTTCCAGTCTCCCATTAGCACTTGGTTCTTGGTTCTCAGCACCGTTCCTCCCGGGGAAGATGTCACTCGTTCAGTGTTTTATTTCGTCCTCGTCGTGGTGCAACTTGCACCTGCTGGTATGTGTTTAATCAGGTTTTTTTCCTTCATCTTAACGGCTGTACGGGTCGTCAGCAGCGCTAGGAGGTGGCTTTTCCACCCGGGAGATAAAAAATCTTTAATCATTGATCTCACATATATTCTATCTGCCGGCTTAACGCAGAATGTTACCTTCTGTTAAAGGTGCATGGGCTTGACGGACACTCTCATACAATTTCTCTGCCTCCTGACACAAGGCCTGTGCGTATTTCAGTGTCTTCTCATCACATCATATTAGCGCTACCATCTCTGGGGTCATGGGAGGTCCTGTTGTAATAGGCCGCCCCATCAAAATTTCTTGAGGGGTATGTCCTGTATTTCTGTTCTTCTGATTTTGCAGAGTGTACGTTACTAAGAGCACAGCCTCTGGCCATCCGAGACCGTTTGTCTGACAACTTTTGTCAAAGCCGCTTTTATTCCCCCGTTTGCTGCATCCACCATACCCAAGGACTGAGGCTGGTAGGGGATACGCAATTTCTTCTGGAACCCCAAGGCTTTCTTCAGTCCCTGTACTAATTTATTTGTAAAATGGGTTCCCCTGTCGCTACTTATCCCTGGGGAAATTCCAAACCTAGGTATATATTTTTTTTCATCAATATGCTCACCGCAGTTCTTACATCATTCCTCCTAGTTGGATCGGCCTCCGCCCATCTGAAAAACACGTCTACTATTCGCAGTATATATTTAAACCTCCTTTCACAGGCATATGTACAGGTCAATTTGCAGGGGCGTGCCACTGTTAAGTGATGACATGCTGCATCCCTCCTCTGGCCATGTGCCAGGCGAGCCGGGGGCAAAAATAAACTATGCGGGCACAATACTCGGCCGTCTGGGTGACGCCACAGCCCGGTATTCCGGTAACGTGCAGATCGGCTCCAGGCACATTTCTCTTCCAGTGAGGCAAGATTTTGGGCTTCCTGCAACTGCTGGACGTCGATACACACAGGGAGCTCCTTCCCTCCCGATTCAACCCGAGGGGTCTGTAGCGCAGTTTGTCCCTGAAGGGCCACCTGTTTAGCTACCATGTCTGCATTTCTCTTGGAGACCTCATTCTGGGATGAGGTGTGCGCCTCGCACTTAATTATCACTAAAGTCTGTGACAACTGTACAGCTTCTGAAGGGTTCAGTGCGAAGGAGGCGTGTTGAATCGTTTTCCCCGAGGAGGTGATGAATGCGTTATTTTCCCACAATTGTCTAAAGTCATGTG
Organism: Hypanus sabinus; assembly: GCF_030144855.1. NCBI lineage: Eukaryota > Metazoa > Chordata > Chondrichthyes > Myliobatiformes > Dasyatidae > Hypanus > Hypanus sabinus. Next base: position 1,584,878 of record NW_026781341.1, read on the forward strand.
CTTCCCAAACGCATAACGTGAGTCGGAATAAACATCGGCAGCGTTTCCTTCGGCCAAAACGCAAGCGAGCTCGGGTAACGGCAGAGAGTTCCGCCGCCTGCGCTGATGATCCTGTTGTCAAGGCGGAAGGTTCTGTTACCTCGTGGGGAGTTACTACAGCATACCCTGCCAGGAACAGATCATCTCTTGGGCGGTGCAAAGAGCCATTTGTGAAAAGAATTAAATCAGGATTATCAAAAGGTTCGCTTCTCCGGTCTGGTGTGGGAGTAGTAGTCGCTTCCACTGCGAACAGAGAGTTAATGCCATCCCCATCCTGCTGTGCAGATGGTGACATAACAAAAGTTGCTGGATTAATAGCCGGAGATCTTTTGTACGTTCAGTTGCATCGAGAGAGAAGAATCAGCTCATAACCTGTCCTTCTAGCCGTGGTAAAATGCGGAGTCGCCGCTGAATTCAACAGCATTACAGCAAGAGGTACCATCACAGTACACGGGCGATCCAATGCAAAAGGAATAGAGTTTTCTACTATTGCATTAAGGTCATGGTTGGCTTTGTCCCTTTCGGGTGGCCATTCCACGATGAGGCTCTCCGTTTTCAATGTACCCCGCCCCCCAGACAAGTTGTTGCTTAACTTCGACAGAAGCACAATTGAAACCATCCTGGCCAAAAGCGCCACGGTGTGGTATGACAGCTGCACAGCCGCTGAGCGACAAAACCTGCATCGCGTGGTGAAGGCGGCCCAGCGAATTGTCAGGATGGAGCTCCCAGGACTGGACACCATCTATTCCAGCAGACTCAGGAGGAAAGCAGTCAGCATAACCGGAGACACCACACACCCCGGCCACTCCCTGTTTGACCCGCTGCCGTCCAGCAAAAGGTTCAGGAGACTAAAAACCAGCACAAATAGACTGAGGAACAGCTTCTACCCCAGAGCCGTGGCCTCCGTCACACCAGTTCCACAGAACAATGACTGAAACTGTGAGCACACACAAGGACTCAAATACTTGCACTAACGGCACTTTGTGCATTACTGTGATATTCTGCTGCTGATGCAACTTATTTTCTGCTACTTAACCATTTAATACTGTTTTTATATTACTGTCTTGTTTTTATCTACCGCTTTGTTTGCCGGAGAGGAAGCCAAACAGAGTTTCATTGTACCTATGTATAATGACAATAAAGATCATTCAATGCAGCAGAATACACTACTGCATCCCTCTCCCGGTATTCGGGAATCCACTGTCGACAGTGCCCTACTATGCCCAGGAAAGAAAGAACGTCATTTTTTATTTTGTTTTGGGGACCGGGATCTTCTTTATTGCTTTTATTCGATACCTTCCCAAACTTTGCCAAACTTCACTGAGCAAGAACCCAAGGTATTGGAAAGACTTTTGGCAAATCTGCATTTTCTCCACAGCCACCCTGTGACCTCTTCTCGCCAAAAGTTCAAGGAGTGTTAAATAATCTGTCAGACATTGTGGCCCTGTAGCAGAAGCTATCAGGATGTCGTCGGCATACTGAATCAGCGTGGAATATTCAGACAGCTTCCATTCGGCAAAATCATTTTTAACTGTTGCAGCATAATCTCTGGGGCTTTCGGTAAATCCCTGGGGCAGACGTGTCCACGTATATTGCTCATTCTTATAGGAAAGGCAAATAAATGCTGGCTATCCTCGTGCAAATGTATGTATAAAAATGCTGAGCCCCGATCAACTAAAGGTATTGACGTAAGCATAATGTTGGTGTGCGGCACCAGCGGAGCAATAGGGATGAATATCTTGTAAATGGCTCTGATGTCCTGCACAAAATGCCACTCATTACTCCGGCCCGTTTTTTTTTTTGAATAGGTAATATAGGGGTGTTACACAGGCTTTACGATTGCACCAGCATCCCCTGCTGAGATGAGTCAATTACTGGAACGAAACCTTCTTCAGCTACTGTTTAATACAGAACAGTGGCACATTCTTTTTTTTTAGAGTAAATTTATGCGCCGGAGCTGTTTGGGTCTTTCCCACATGATGTTTTATGTTGGGCTCAGAGGTTCCCTACACCCGCTCTGAGGCTCTAGCGGGAAGTACAGGGTCTTCTGCTGGTGGTGGTTGCTTTTCAAAGGATGTTTCCCAGCTCTCGGACTTTATCATATTTCTGCCCTCCATTTCGTTAAAGAATTCTATTCGCGATTCTTGTCCCAATACCGGCAGAGTTATAATATAAACAGCATTGTTTTTTTTCATCTCCAATCGTTTTATCATCCTTCCGATATCTTTAAGCTTTGCTGGTGGCTTTATGGCCACTGTCAAATGAGGCATTGAGGTCGGAATCATTTCTCCTAATCTTCCACTAAAACTACTAGGAGCCTTAATCCCTCGGGACCAAAATACACACCCGGTGTTGCCTTCCCCTTTACCGTTTACATAAGGGTGCACAGTGCGGGTCAGTCTGTAAACCGTAACAGACCGTGCAATGGAGCTGCTTCTTTTCCCGGCTGCTGTTAATCAAGAATTGCAGATTTTACTTGTAGATGTTGGCCCGTCCTATCAATGTGTCAGACAGTCTCTGAACCTGACGAGCATGGAGATTGCTATCCAGCTGCCGACAGCAGAGTATGGGTCCTGAACTGTCCTTTTCTAGCTCGATCATTAATTTTAGCATTTCAGGGATCCTAATCTGAGGAAGCTCCGTGTACATACCTTCAGCTGTACAGTGCAGCTTTGCCCCTAATTTAAAAAAGGTCTGTAGACCCAGCAGGGGAAACGGGGCTGTTTTAGATACAATGAAGGTATCTGTTAAATGCTTATCCTCCATTCTGTTTTTCTCTTTCACTGCCTCTTTTTTGTTTGCTTTTCCCGGCGTTTTTCCCCCTCTGGTACTGCTGACACTTCCTTCAGCTACATCAGTTTCAATTCCTCTTTCCTGAGACCCTCCACTCGGTAGAGTGATGTCTGCCCCGCTGGGGGTGTCAGGTGCCTGAATCTCTGGCATGGGGGCTGTAGGGAATGGGTGCGGGTCGTCCCAAGGCGGTCGTCGTCATTATTAAATTGTCTATTTCACTATTGGGTGCCAGTGGGTCTCTGGCCGGTACGGGGAGTTATGGATAAAGTCCAGAGGCAGGTTTCTTTTCAGCCCTTTTAATCTCCTTTACTTTGGAGGTTGGTGTCGTTTTAACAACCTCCTTCAATCGTTTAAATCGTCTTAACATGTAATCAGCATCCCAATTTGGGTCGCCGTCCCCATTTTGGGTGGCGTCCTCCCAGAACTGGATTGGTTTCAAACTAAAATTCCCCCCCATACGGCCAATCCGCATGTGACCACTCATGCAAATCACTACCGAATGTAACCGCATGAGGATCATCTCCGGTCTCTCTGATTACCATATCCGCCGTGGATCCAGGCGGGACTAAGGAGTCTCTTATATCCAGCTGGTGCTGTCTTATCTTTTCAATCTTTTGTGGCGGTCTTTTTCCTACCTGCAGTTGAGTGTTCAAAGCCTTCGTCTTCCCTCCAGAACTCTTTGGTCAATTAGCAGGACCCGCGCCAGCCGACTGACTGCTCGCACTTCCCGTTTTTCCTCTTTAGGATTTCAGTTTCAGTAAAGACAGCACGAAGTTTCATTATTCACGCTATGTGCACAATGAGCGGCCTGGTTTGTTTCCTCAGTCTTTCCACAAGTCTCTGACTTCGGTAAATCGGTAGCTTCCTTGGTATCCCACGAGTACCCGCTGCAGTCACCCTTTCAGCTTGGACCCAGGACACCTGCCTCCCACTTTCAGCTAGGAGAGTGACTATCCTTCCCAACTTGCAAGGCGCCTGCCTGTCTTGCTTCTCCTTTTCCGCCTAGGGTTCTTTTTTTGGATGCTGCTCTTCCAGCCTCCCCCTTTCAGCTAGGAGACTACACTGAGGATCCCATCCTCGTCGCCAAACTGTTGTGGAATAAAAATCTCAGGAGCAGCAGACAGAATAGATGAGGCCGACACAGAGAATTGTTTCAGACTAAGGGGTTATATTATTTGATATCATGAAGAGCTCAGACACCTAAAGCGGAGTTCTGAGACTCTGTTCAACAATAGATTACACTCTGATTTGTACCCCTGGCGGACGTGACAAGAGACGCTTAAATCTGAAAAAGGAGGGAACTTCATTTACAACTCGTCAGAACAGCGAAGTTGCACCACATGTCCTTGAGCGGTTATACATCTTAAGCGTTAGTTCCCAGGACAGTATATCAGGTTTTCCCGAGCGCAGACATGTGATGATTCTCAGAACAAGGAAGCACAGATATCGTCATTTTCCCATCCCATCTGCAACGCACATTTCAGTCGCATAGTGTACATTAGTCGCAGATAAGTGATTAGGGACTTCGAATTCACATACTAGAAGAAGGTAATTAACCCCTTAACGTTCGTCACAATGTCTTACTATTTTTCTTCCACAGAACCAAAGCCGCAGATTTCCCGGTGTAATACTTTGCTTTCCGCTTCTGACAACAGATGCCGACAAACCGATCAAACGTAAAAGTGACAGTGAACCAGTCAGAACACTCTGTGGCTGCTTTCGACAGGACAGAGATCACAGTGCATACGGTGGTGATGTCCAGGAACGTCCCGGGGAAGTAATAATAACTGAACCGCCACATGATGACCTCAAAGATGATAGTTAGTAGACCCGCCATTGGCATGGCCACCAGGTAGCGAGTGGTGCAGGTAGAGAGGCCGCACTTTCCCCGGGACAGGATCATAATCGCCACTACATTCACTGGGGGAACAGCAAAAAGAATGAGTGAATTACTGTCTCGCCGTTCCGCGGGTCACATGGCACTGCTAATCTGGAAATACAGAACGGTCAAACTTTTCGTGCTACTCATTTCTGGAGGTTTAAAAGGCGTAAAGCGGGAGGCGGGGACGTGCCCACGCATACGTGCTGGGCGAACGGGTGCGGTACTCGGTACTGGAAGAGGAGCAGTGTTTGTGGAGGACTGTCCCGTTCCCGTCACCCATGTTCTGACACTCTCCCCATACAGTGGACACCCGGCCTCTCGGTCGCTCTTCATGTCCTGGATACGATGCGGAAAGCAAATTTATTTCCTCCGTCTGCATACCTCAGTCTCGCTTGTTTTATATTCTGCAGCCACTCATTTCCTTCAGGCTTCATCAGTGGATGCTATCAGAAAGTTTCAGTTTTCGCTTTTAAATATTTTGACCGACCTTGTGAACTTTCAGATATTTTGCACGTTAGTGCTTAAACCATCCAAAGGAATAACAATATATGTACCTCAAAGCATCTGCCTCTTGTCCTGGTGGTAAGGTGAAAGTTGATAGAATAAGGTGGCTATGGAGAGGTGGGCAAACTAGAAGGTGACGGGGGAATCCAATTGGTTGCATTTGGGGCACGGAATAATCGCCTGGGAGGTGATGAGTGGAAAAGGCAAAGATCTGGAGAAAGTATCTGACAGGAGAGGAGAATGGGTCGTGGAAGAAAGGGAGAGAGAAGGTTTTACCATGGCCCTCACAGTCCCCCCACCTAAACATCATCGAAATCTCTGGATAGATCTCAAGAGAGCAGTTCCTGCAAGACGGCCCAAGAATCTCACAGAAGCAGAAGCTTTTGCAAGGAGGAAAGGGCGGAAATCCCCAAACAAGAATTGGAAGACTCTTAGCTGGCTGCAAAACACGTTTTCAAGCTATGATACTTGTCAAACGGGGTATGACGAAGTAGTGGCCATGCAGGGTGCCCAAACTTTTGCATCGGGCCCTTTTCCTTTTTTTGTTATTTTGAAACTGTAAAAGATGGAAATAAAAAAAAAAGTAATCTTGCTTAAAATATTAAGGAAATGTGTCATCTTTAACTTTCTGCCTTTTGGAAATCAGGTCATCTTTTACTCGCTTAGCTATTCACATTTACAGAAAATTTGACCAACTTTTACATGCCACTGTATCCCAGGTTTAAAGCCATGCTATTTGACCGTCTGAATTCAACTTCGGCCCTTCGCCCAAAGCCTCACTCAGCTGCCTGTTGGTGGATTCTACCGCATTGTGTTCATTAAACTGCTTCGATATGGATTGAAATACACCCAGGGAAATGAAGAAGAGTCACCCACCTCATAAAGCCATGCCATCACCTTAGGAAATTGACTTTTTAGTGGATAGTTCGACATTGGGGATCATTCCCTGTAATGGTAACCGCATCACGAACTCCATTCCCTCTTACTGAACACAAGTAAACTCGACAGTTGAAGTTCGGATCTCGCTGTTGTCTGCTGATAGGGTATTGAAGAACGTGCCGATGTAGGACGCAGTCAGCGAACTCTCTTTGCCGGCGCTCCCTGCTCAACCTGAGCAGACGGAGAAGAGGCCCGATCTGACCGCTCAGTGAATACCGCCCGATCTCCCCAGTGACGGCAGCATTTCCGCCAGTTGAATTGTGTTGTTTCCGTCACCGAGCTGCAACCGCTTTGCAGGTTAAATAGAGCGACGAGTATTTACGCTGGGGTGCGGGATTAGTTATTCAAAGCGGTGGAGCGGTGACGAGAGCGGGAGTATGGGGAAAATAAAAATAACAGTTAGGATGAGTTTAAGAATTGGTACGAGGTGGAGTTCACAGGCTGCGGGTGTCACATGGTCTGTTGATGTGTTGCGTTGCTGTTGTGTATCTCTCGGGATCTCAACCAGTTTTATTCTCCCCGCTGATACTTTCTCCAATGGCCGCCAATTCTATAGTGTCAAGATGGAAAACACTACGACCGCCTCTGACAAGAATTTAAATATTCTGTTTATTAATTAATTTAAAGGTCGCCATGAGCGGAAATTTCGTTGCGCTGATGAACTGCTCTCTGAACTTGGACTGAGTTACCCCATAAATAAACGTGTTTGTGCAGCAACTTAATATCAGCAACATGACTCCAGTGTGTTCAAATATGTATTCCGAATCGTTGTAATTATTTTGATTCAATCTGGAAAACGTGTAATAAAGGAATTCGGCAACTGTCACGGACCACAGGATGATGAAGCTTCCGGAGATGGTGAGAAGTAAGATCACAGACCTCCTCCTGCTCTCCATCTCCGGGTCACTGCGGTTCTCCGCCTCGCTCAGACCCCTCAGCCCCTTACGGACGCGACTCGTCACTAAAATGTGTCTGACTGTCAGCGCGTTGAGCAGTAGTATTAACACGAACGGGAGTAATGGCGTTAGAACGGTAGAAAACCAGCTATATCCTACCCATACGGGATCCGTATAGTAGCCGGCCTTTGGAATACAGTCCCAGGGTATATTGTCAACCACTCTCGCCGGCTGGTATATAAAAAAGTAGGGCACATTTTTAAAACAGAGCAGAACACCGCTTGTTGTGAGAACCACAGCCGCAGTTTCCCCTGAACAATACTTTGTTTTCCGCTTCTGACAGCAGATGGCGACAAACCGATCAAACGTAAACATGACGGTGAACCAGACAGAACAGTCAGTGGCTGCCACTCCCAGGGCAGAGATCACACTGCACACAGGGGTGATGTCCAGGAAAGTCCCGGGGAAGTAATAATAACTGACGCGCCACAAGATAACCCGAAATATGACGATTAGTAAATCCGCCGTTGCCATGGCCACCAGGTAGCGAGTGATGCAGGTGGAGAGGCCGCACTGTCCCCGGGATAGGATCGCAATCGCCACTAAATTCACTGAGGGAAGAGAAAAAAATGAAAGAGTGAATGGCTGTTCCTCCGCTCCCCGAGTCTCAGGGCAGAGATAAGCAGGAAACTGAGATCAGACAGACTTTGCAGACAGCTCATTTCTGGAGCTTTAAAAGGTGTAAATCTGGAATCGCAGACGATTCACACGCGTGCATGTTCGGTGAAAGGCATGGGTACACAGCACTGACAGAGGCGCAGAGTTAGGGGTGGATTGGTTGTCAACTGGACACCGTAGGCACTCTGGGGAAATAATACCAAATCTTTAACCATCAGGTTTCAACTGATGTGTAAAGCCTGGATACCTCGGCAGATTTCTCAAAGCAAATTCATTTTCACCGTCAGCATTCCTTCGTCTCCGTCTAGACTCCCCGTTGGGCGGCCGCCCAATGAGTCCCCGCTTGGTTCGCTTCTTTTACATTCTGCAATACATGCCAGGTTTCCTTCACTCTGTGTCAAGGATTCCGATCAGAAAGTTCAATGATCGCATTTTGATATTCTGTCTGGCTCGCTGAACTTTTCAGCTACTTTACACGTTAGTGTATAAAACATCACAGATAATATAGGTTTTTCAAATCGTCTGCTTCTTCAGGAGTTGATCCAAATTGCTGCAGCAGGATTCTAAATGATTCGATGCTATTGTTACGGAGCGGAGTATCGCATGAACCTTACCCCGTCTCACTGCTAATGGACCCCGCTGCTCTGGCTCTTAACTCCCTCTTCACTTCACCGAAGAGGACACCGAAACAAACACTGGCACACTAAAACACACAGAGACGCTTATTCAGAAACTCCCGGTGGTTTGGGATCCAACACTCAAGTGATGTCTACCGCTCTCCCCTGAATCACAACGGCGATTCACTTCCCACTTTAATTACAATTGCTTAAAACATGGCGCCAATCTGTTAAATCTGAATCTAAAGCCTGTTGCACCATTGATACGCAATAACACCGAGCCGGTTGCTAGTTTGTTCGACTATCGGAGCTTACTTTGACTAGTGGTTTGCAATGATAAATGAAAACCAGTGTCCAAGTGAACTCCGACAATCCACCTCGGAACGAACACGGAGCATTTCACAATGTCTGCACCGCACTCACTGATACACCGGCATCACAACGCTGTCAGTAACTGGACGAGTCCAAACACCGCGCATACAGAACTGCCAATGTTAGTTCTTACCGGGAACACCAATAACGGAAATGATCATGAAATATATCTTTCTGACACGGTAAAATGTTTCAAGCATGTTGTGTGAGATTCAGCCTGTTTTCCAGCTGCCCGCGACCTCGCTGAATAAACTGAGCTGATGAATCTCTACGGTCATTCATTTATACTCGCTCCAGCACACTGAATATTCAATACTACACAAGGCTGACGTGTCTTCCAACAGCTGGGGTAAAATAGACATGATGTCATTCAAGAAAAATCCCAAGTGTGATGAGGTATGGATGTATAGTTTGACACGAAATTGCAAAATCTCAGAGATGAAGAAATTACGAATCGAGAAGTCAGTGAATGTGGCTGTGAAACACTCTCCGGATCACATTCTCATCATTGTTATCGTTGATCTTCTCCATTCTTAAACTCCATAGACTTTATCCCAATAGAACAATGCTGAACTGTCATTGGGCTGTTCTGTTTGACTCTGGAAATTGTCTCAGTTATAGATCTTGCAATAGAACTATTAAGAAGAATATGTTATTTGTACGTACCTCTAATATACCGAAGAACCTTAAACTAATGTGGGATCGAGGCTTATGTAGATCCTGAACGCATGCAGACCTTTAAGAAATGTATGATCGTTTTGTCCAGATCCTGGGTTCCATCCGCAATTCACGGTGGCTAACCATTTCAAATTCTATCCCCATTCCCGCTTCGACTTGTCGGCTCATTGCCTCCAGTTCCGCCAAGATGAGGCCTCTTTCGGTTTGGATGGGACACATCTCACTTTCAGTCTCGGGAGCCTCCAATCTGATGGCATCAGCATCGATTTCCATAACTTCCAATTTTCCACTTACCCCTTCCACATCTTTCGCACTCTGGTCATTTACCTCTTCTCCTGACCAGCCTCTTAACCTACACCCCCCTCCCTGGGGGCCCTGATCCTTCCCTTTATCCCAGTATCCACACTGTTCTACTACCATATTTCTTCTTCTCCAACCCTTTGCCTTCTCCACCTACTACTTCCCAGCCACTTATTTCTCCACCAACCCCGTCCACCTGACCAACTATCACCTTCTAGCTTGTCATACCCTCCCTCACCCAGCCTTCTTATACAGCCATCTCTCCCCGCCCCCAGCCTGCAGAAATGTCGCGGCCTACAACGCCAACTGTTTGATAATTTCCATGGATGCTGCGGATGTGCGGAACTCCCCCAGTATTTTGTATGTGCATCAAATTAAGGCGATCCCTCACATGGTTCGCACCGCTATGACGCAAACATGCTTAATGAATTGTACACATGACCCTCGAATTGGTGCAAATGCTGAAACCGACAGAGCATCTGCATTTATTAAATGTGTGCCAACAAAGACAATTGATTTGCAGATACAAGGAATTGCTAGCGTTGTTGACAGTGCCAATGAATGGTCTGAACCGAATGCCAAACGAGAAGAGCCTTTCACTGTGTATAGAATCTCCTCGCAGTAATTAGACAATAGGTTGCCCGTTACGGAATGAAATTGATCAGTCTGTTAAATGGCCCGCGACGGGCAGGCCGTGGTCAGTATCGAAGGACGTGGTGATTATCTGCCACGGATGAGTAGGGCTGGGATATTCACAAAGTGTGAGGGGGTTCTCGAGAGTGTTCATGTAGGGACAGACAACGAAATGGAAATTCAAACATCAGTGAAGGCGGGAATACGGATTGATAAAATGGAGTTGAACACATTGGAAATGTCTGCCTTCACGGACGCGAAATGTCCCGATGCAATGATACACAATATTGGTCAGATTCGAGTTTCTGCTGCCCTTCAGTAAAGGATGTGATTGCAGTGGTTACCCCAAGGAAGTCCCGAACATGGAATTCGTGAATTTCATTTTCCAGTTGCAGTGGAGGGGGAATCGTTGCTTCGCACAGAAGTTTAATAATGCCGAGCGGCTTTCATGTGTTCATCAGTGAAATCGTTTCACCATGCCAGGCGCATCCAATAAGGAGGAAATCGGTACAGTGGAAATGTCAGTTTCAGCGTAAATTAGCGAAAGCGGTTGACTTGCCTGTTTCATTCTAATGTAAGCTATTGACACAGCGATTTTAGTTTCATATTTGCCGAGAGAGAGAGAGGGGGGGGAGGGGAGAGAGAGAGGAGGGGGAGAGGGCAGAGAGAGAGAGAGAGAGAGAGAGAGAGAGAGAGAGAGAGAGAGAGAGAGAGATAAACAACTCGTTCTAAGGAATACTTGTGTATGGTTACATGCTTCATCCTAAGCATTCGGCTTCATCACACATTAATTCTTCTCGCACTGATAATCGGACTTTTTTCTCTGACTGCGGCGTTCTCCACCGCCTTCGTGAGACAAGCCAACATACATGAGAAGAGCGGCATTTCCTCAACCAATATGGATGCCTTGCAAAGATCGGGAATGAGCTATTATTCTTTTTCTGACACCGGCTGAACTGCCCTCTTCTTGGACCATGGTGATGTCCATGACCCCTTCTCGTCCCGGTACCACATAATTCTAAAGACGGACAATATTTGACGCTGCACGGAGAATGAATAAAGCACCATGGTCTAGCTTATCTTTCACCGTCTAGTCATCTCCATGTTGGAAATTGATACACTGACACTCCTGACCCTGTCCTGCGGGTCAGTGTAAACTGGCTTCTCTTTACACGCACCCAGTTCACCGGACGAGTTTGACAGGTCTTTGTTTCTATTTTAGACCTTGAAACGGCATCTGACAAAGACAAAGGCACTGACCGAAACAGGCCGATCGGTGGAAGGAAATGAAGTGGCGGAACTGGTTGAGGTTGTGTAATGGTAGCTGAATCTCATATGAAGAACAGTTGAGCGAGCTCTTAGGAAATTAAACCCCCAAAGCGGCAGTGTTATAAATGTAGAGTAGGTTTTCCGACCCCTCCACGGGCAGTTAAAGGAGAGTAAACGGGAAACGGAGCCTCTGCTGTCCCGGCGTTTCCCTTGATCCTGACGCAATCTTCAAGTTTCTGACTTGGGTTCATCCACTTCTGCGATGATTGGTCTCCTCAGAGTTGTCGCTACCTGTACTCCAGAAATCCTCTAATCCTATCATTTTTCCTTATACTGGTCGCACTGTTTAACACAATGTCCAGGTGCAGTTTGAAAACAAAACAAAATGATTGCCCTGTGACGTCTTTACTTTTCCACCCAATAATTTCTCCAAGAGAAGTTCAGATAAATACATGGATGGGTGAGTGACCAGATGCGGGTTAATGAAACTATGCCGACAACGCTGACCAGATGTACCACAGGGCCCTTTTTGTGACGTAGGGCTCCATGAGTCTAAACATAACACAGCTTTTGATTTCGGAACTACCCCCTGCAGCTCACTATGTTGTGAGCTACAAATAGTCCAAATTCCTGTATTTCCGCGGATGAGAATTCCTTTACATACTTTTCAACTTAGTGGCCCTGAACTGAACACTTCATCTCACTCAGTTAGTTTGCTTACATCCTGCTCAAGCCTCTTGAAATGATCACCATACGAAGGAGAATCGAGTTGAGTCACTAACAGAATTGGAAATTGGCGTCACTCGGCCCTCAGAGCAGGCGACAAGGCAGCCCTAGCAACAACGAGGGCCAAACTGTCCCGGGCAATCAGAGAGGCAAAGCGTGTACACGCCCTGCGAATCCACAGCCACTTCCAGGACAGCGGCGACAAGTGCTGGTGATGCCTTTCTCCAAGATGAGTTGAAGAACTTCTACGCTCCTTTCGAGGCGGAAAGTGACGTGTTGGCGGGGAAGACCACTCCTCCTTCCAATGACAATGCTGTGCCTTACCGTGGCCGATGTGAGAAGATCCCTGTGCAGGGTCAACCCCCGGAAGGCTGCTGGACCAGACAATACTCCTGGCTGAGTGCTTTGAGGATGTTCAGACCAGCTAGCAGATGTTCTCACTGACACCTTCAAAATCTCCCTGAGAAGCGCTAACGTTCCAACTTGCTTCAAGGCCGCCACCGTCGTCCCCGTGCCGAAAAAGTCTTCAGTGTCCGCCTTAAATGACTACGGTCACGATGCACTTGCATTCATCATCATGAATTGTTTCAAAGGGCTCGTCATGAGGCACATCATGACCCTACTGCTCCCTTCACTGGACTCCCTGCAGATCGCGTATCTTTCCAACCGCTCAACAGACGTCGCCAACGCCATTACCCTGCATCTGGCCCTAACCAACCTGGACAAAAAGACACATACATTCGAATGCGGTCATAGACTTCAGTTCAGCATTCAACATAATTATCCCTCAGAAACTGATTGGAAAGCTGAGCCTACTGGGCCTGAACACCCTCCATCTGCAACTAGATCCTACACCTCCTGACTGGGAGACCTCATTCAGTCTGCATCGGGAGCAGCATCTCCATCACCATCACACTGAGCACGGGGGCTCCCCTAGGGTGTCTGCTCAGTCCACTGCTGTTCACTCTGCTGACCCACGACTGTGTTGCAACACACAGCTAGAACCACATCATCAAGTTCGCCGATGACACGATCGTGGTGGGAAGAATCAGCAAGTATGATGTGTCAGAATATAGAGAGGAGGTGCAGCAGCTAACGGACTGGTGCAGAGCCTATCTCTGAATGTGAAAAAAAAAACAAAAGAAATGGTTGTTGACTTCAGGACACTTCAGGAGCGTCCACTCTCCGCTGAACATCGACGAGTCCTCCGTTGAAATTGTTAAGAACACCAAATTTCTTGGTGTTCACCTGACGGAGAATCTCACCTGGTCCCTGAACACCAGCTCCATAGCAAAGAAAGTCCAGCAGCGGCTCGACTTTCTGCGAAGGCTGAGGAAAGTCAATCTCCCACCATCCATCATCACCACATTCTACAGAGGTTGTATTGAGAGCATCCTGAGCATCTGAATCACTGCTTGGTTCGGAAATTGCACCATCTGGGATCGCAAGAGCCTGCAGCAGATAGTGAGATCAGCTGAGAAGAACGTCGGGGTGTCTCTTCCCGCCTTTGCGGACATTTACACCACATGCTGCATCCGCAAAGAAAACAACATTATAAAGGAACCCACACACCCCTCATGCAAACGCTTCTCCATCCTGCCATCTGACAAAAGGCAACGAAGCATTCGGGCTGTCATGACCATACTGTTTAACAGTTTCTTCCCAAAAGCCATCAGACACCTCTATTCCCGGAGCCTGGACTGACACCAAACTACTGCCCTCTACTGTGCCTACTTTCTTGTTTATTATTTATTGTAATGCCTGCACTGTTTTGTGCACTTTGTGCATTCCTGGGTAGGTCTGTAGGTCAGTGTAGTTGTGTGTTGTTTTACGTATTTCAGTGTAGTTTCTGTATTGTTTAATGTAGCACCATGGCCCTGGAAATCGCTGTCTCGTTTTGACTGTGTACTGTACCGGCAGTTATGGTCGAAATGACAATAAAAAGTGACATGACTTGGCTTGACTTGACAATATACTTATTAATTTAAGAAACCCACCCGGATGTCCCATCTGAACCACTTGCACTGACTATTGCCTTGTCCTAGAAATTATCTTTACAAGACAGCTGATTCCAGCAGTCATCAATACTCTTCAGCGATTTTGTTCCTGGTGTCAGTGATCACATTAGCAGAGCATGGGACCGGCATCGGGTTCTCATACGACCATCCAACACCTGCTCCCATGGCTTCATGTGACTTTGCGTTGCAGAGGGTGCTATGGAAGTGCTGCATCTCGCCCCAGGGTGACCTGCAGACTAGTGGTGGGACGACGCAACTTATACTTCGTTCGGTAGAGACGGATCTTGTAAAACTCTATCAAGTAGCTCTCAACCTCCTATGCTCCAAAGAGAATGTCCGGAATGTCTTAACCACGTAGCCTCATGGTAAACATCCTGTGCAGCCTCTGTAAAATTTTCAAATCCTTTCTATAAGGAGGCGCTCAGAACTGAACACAATATTACAAATGTGATCGGACCAGTATTTTAGAGTTACAATACCTCGCAGGGCTTTAACTCAAGCCCCTGACTAATGAATTAAACACCCAATACGCCTCCTTAACAAACTCATCAAAAAAACAACTTATCTTAGCAGAGAAGCTTTGAGGAATCTTTTGATGTTGACCCCATCATCCCCCCTGTTCTACTACACTGCTGACAATGCTGCTATTAACCCTGTATTCTGCCGTCTCGTTCGTCCTTCCGAAGCGAACCAGTTAACACATCTCCAGGTTGAACTCCACCTGTGTCACATCACAGAATTCAGTCAAGCTCGTGAAGCATAACCTGCTCCTCACAGAGCCATGCTGACTCCCCGATCAGGATACGCTTCTCCAAATTCTTCTAAATCCCGTCAAAAAAAGAAACTTCCCCTAAAGCTTCCCACCAATGAGGTAAGACTAACTGGACTATAATTTCCAAAGTTATCGCCACTCCCTCTCTTGAACAACGGAATAATTTTTTCCAAGCTCAAATCCTCTGGCAGCCCTTCTGTGGCCAGTAATAACACAACAATCATCGCCAAGGGAGCGGCAATCTCTTCCCTCGCTTCGCGCTGTGACCTTGGGTATTTTCCGAGCACACGAGGACTAATCTATCCTAAAGTCTTTTAAAATTTCTCTCTCTTCACCTCGACATGTTCCAGCACGTCAGCACATTTAATGCCTTCACAAACTTCAAGATCCCTCTCGGTGGTAAATACTGAAGTAAAGTCTTCATTAATGTCTTGCCCCAACTCCCCGATTCCAGGCGCATGTTTCATCGTCTATCCCTGACCATTCCTACCCTCACTGTAATCATCCCCTTCTTCTTCACATAAGTCTAGAATGCCATGGGGCTTTCATTAATCTTCTTTGCTAAGTCTTTCCAAAGACCTTTCCGGCTCTCTAGATTCCGATTCTTCAGTTCGTCTCTGGCTGAATTGTAACTCTCTACACTCCTGTCTGATCCTTGCTTCCGAGATCTTAAATCAGCTTCGTTTACCTCTTGACGAGATGATCCACACCTCTTGTCACTCATGTGTCTTTCACCCAACCATCCGTTCCCTGCCTCAATCGGACAAATCTACCCAGGACCCCATGCAAGTGCCGCCTACCATCCCTCCACATTTCCGTTGTGTATTTCCCAGAGCACATCCGTTTCTGATTTAAGGTCCGTTTCCAGATATATAGCACCATAATTCCACTTCCCATAACTAATTACCTTAGGGATTGTAAAAGAGCTGTGGGGAATTTGTGGACCCACATGATTCGAGGATTGACAGGGGCTGTCGGGAGAGAGGAGTTTGCAAGCGGACCCGAGGTATTTCCAGTTGTGTCTGAGCCTGGAGGATTTAGGTGAGGGGGTACGGAGGTCTCGGAGGGTTAGGGAACTCCCAGATAAGTTGACCTATGTAGCGCCTGTGGGACGGGGCGTCAGGTTTACTGTTTGGGGAGCAATGTAACTGTTTGCGCCTGGGTTATGGTGTGTGTTGGCAGAAAGAGTGGTCGAGTTATTTAACAGTCATGAGGTCATGAATTTTATTTGGTGCGGGAAGATTGTAAAGGGGTTTCTTCTTTGTCTTTGTTATAGCGCATGTTAATCAAAATGGGTTCTTAGTTTTGTTCAAAGTAGGAATGCTTCTTTGTTATGAGAGAGTACTGGAAGCTTGTTTAGGTTAAAACTTACTGATCATGAGAATTGTATTCATTTGTTAACCAATGGGGATTAATGTTGTTCTTTCTTCTGGGTCTGTAAGCTATTGTTGGCGGGCTTTTGGGGAGTCGGCGCGAGGGGGTGAGAGAGAGAGAGAGGACGCGATGCTGTAAACTGGGCGACGGAACGGACCCAGAGCGGGTGTCCCAGGCCAGGAGGTTTGGCGAGGAGAGGAGAAGAAGACAGACGTGCCGGGGGGAGGAGATTTGGTTGATCTCTGCGGGTGGTCCTGAGCTGCGAGTCGAGAAGGTCTGAGGCAATTAAATGGTGGCTAGAAGACTTCGTTCATTGAGCTCCAAAGGTTCTGCACGAAGTGGTTTGGACTTTGATAAATTGGCGCCTTTTCTTTATTTTCCTTTCCTTCTTATATCCTGCATCTTTATTAATCACTTAGTTTTAGTAATCTCTAAGAAGTGTAATCAGTTCATCGCACATGGCGTACTATCTGTTAATTGGCGGGATTGGGGACATCACACAACATTCAAACAAGCTGATTATCCAGTTTGGTGGGGTCGACGGCTGCTCCCCCAGACGGAAGAGAGCTGAGCGAGCCTGGGGCAAGCTAGGGGGTTACATGTGGAAAGTTTAAGGAAACATGAGGAGAAACTTCTTCATTCAGAGGGTCGGCAGAGTGCAGACAGTGTTACCAACGCAAACGGTAATTGAGATTTCACTTTCAACGATTAAGAGATGATTGGAGAAGTACACGGATGAGAGGGATATGGATGGACAGGGTCCGGGTAAGGTCGATGGGATTAGGCAGTGTAAATAATTCCTCACTGACTGGACGGACTGAAGACCCTGTTTCTGTGCAGTGGTTTCCTGTGGCTCTATGTCTGGATTACAACGTCAGTGTCTCGCAACACCGACCAATCTAGAAAGTCGTTGATACTGCTCGATCCCTCTGTCCTTGCACACACTGAAGCATGGAGACTGAGTAAAATGGATGGTTACAGCATGAGGAGATAGATGTGAGATGATAAAGGGAGTATCACACTGCTGAATATACCTTCAGAAAGGTGTTAGAGACAATAGTTCAGGTCTGGAGGTGGGTGTGAAAGTGGTCCCAGTACAGGGAACAAATCAGTTGCTTCGGCTGTGGTAATGGGGATCATTCGCCCCGATACTATACAACAAAGGGTTCATTTAGCCCGAATCCTATCCTTGGACAGAAATTTAAGGTCAGAAACCTTGGCAGCCTTTGGAGGCTTGCAGTTGTGGAGTCGTCATGTTTTAATTGTGTTGAATATTAACTCGGGGGCACATTACCGTCGGCGTCTCTTTGTCCCAGAGTCGAAAGGCTTTATTAAAACTTGCATGATTGCCATTACAGATGTTTGTTAACTGTTGTACAAATAAGACCATGCTATTTTCTGCGATATTTTGAAAATATGAATGCATTGCAGATTTAAAATACAGCATGCGGTTTGGACATAAGTGATGTCAATTGAAAGAGAGAGAGAAAGATTAGGGTCATAAATGACTTTATGTCAGTTGTGTGTTTCTTTAGTTTGTGTTGGTGGGATGATTGAATTAATCTTCTTTTTCACCATATACGTGGCAACAAAATTTGTGTCATCTTGCGAGAAGTGATTTCCAGGAACTGATGCGAAATTCGAAGGATGCATATCATTCCGAAATTCTATGAAGTGCTGGTGTAGGTGAGCCTCAGCTCCCCACATCTCACGCTCCCATCTCTTCTACAGAATACGTGCTGAGGCTGAGGAAGTTGTTTGTTCTGTATTCTCCAATTGCCTGTGATGGTTTTGAAGGGAGACAAGTGTGTGCACGGGTGTTTGCTTTACCCTCGCTGTATTTTTAGTTTGTGTAGTTTTGTATGTTTCTTTATTATTAATTCAGAGGGAGACTCGGATTTCCCACCGGCCCTCTGGATTCAGGGTTAAATGGATCGAAGTTTCAGCGTATCTACACCCGATATGATAAACCCACGATTTCGAAGTGTTGGGAATTGAATTGGGAAATTGGAATTGTCATTCTAGAAGGATGGTTATTTTAATGAGCACCAGAAGCTGCTCTCAACACTATTAAATGCTGGTTTCAAGTTGTAGGTCTTCATTGGAAAAGATTGTTTTGAAGTCATTGTAACATCTGCCCTGTAACATGGAAATGACTGGTCAGCTTAGATAAAGTGGCAGTGTAGTCAATATCTCAGCGATTTTCTTACGTCATCAGCCCTAATTCCATAAATTATCCAGGTACTGTTGTGTGATCAGATTGAATCGATTATTTCCCTGAGCCCTATTTCTCGGAACACTGTAACTGCTGAGTGCAGAAGTTGTAAAATGTCCCAACATGTCCATCCTCTTAGCGGGACGCGGCTGCCCGCTGTCTTCCAGCCAGAATTCACTCTATCTACTACATCACCTGCCTTCTGTTAGGAAGTCAGTTCTGAATCAACGAAGGATTACCTAGATCACATGCCCCCTGACTATCGGAATTCATATACCTACATCGACTATTCAGATAACTCAACCTGGCTCATATAAGACAACATACCTCTCACAGAGCCACGTTGTCTCTCCGTAACCAAACTACGTTTCTCCAAATACTCATAAATTCCATCTTTAATAATCCTCTATAATAGTTTACCCACTACTGACGAAAGACTCACTGGACGATACTTCCAATGAAAACCGCTATTACCTTGCTTCAACAATTGAATAATATTTGCCAACATCTAATCTTTTAGTTCTACGTCCATGGCCAGGGAGGACACAAATATCCTGTCCAGAAGCTCAGCAATGTCTTCGCTTCCCTCCCAAATCAGCTGGATTATTTCCCCTCCGGCACCGGGAAATCATCTATCATATTGTTTTCCAAGTTTCCAGCGCATCCTCTTTCTTAGTATCGGCATGATAAACATGTAACAATTACAGCACTGAAACAGGCCATCTCGGCCCTTCTAGTCCGCGCAGAACGCTTACCCTCATCTAGTCCCACTGCCCCGCACTCAGCCCATTACCCTCCATTCCTTTCCTGTCGACATAGCTATGCAATTTTACTTTAAATGACAATCCCGAATCTGCCTCGACAACTTCTACTAGAAGCTCATTCCACAAGATATGGTAGATATCATAGAAAAGGCAGATATGCTAGATATGATCTAGCATATCTGCCTTTTCTATCTGCCTTTTCACGCTGAGTTCACATTGATCAATGTATTCAGTGAGAAGCTTCACCGCCCCCTTGGACTCCAGACACGTTTTCCTCTTTTACCGTTGATCTGCCCACACGCTCCGCAGTCTCCTCCTGTTCTTCACAGTGCAACTCGTCAAGGCCTTCTCAAGTCGCCTTCGAACTTTTCTAAATCCATTGTTAAATTCTCTCCTGTGTGTATTATGACCGTCCATAACCCTACCTAATCCTTTCTCCCTAAACCTTAAGTACTTTTATTTCTTCCACTTGACGAGTTGTTACAACTTTACTGTCACCCAGGGTTATATTTTGCTATTATCCTTTCCCTGCGACAATGAGACAAGCCCTTACTGATCCCCATGTCAGTGCTCCCTAAACAATCTCCACATATCTGTCGTGCATTTCCCTGAGTGCATCATCTCCCAATGTAGCTTCCCAAGTTCCTGACATGAAGCACCATAAATCGCCGACTTTCAATTAAACACATTCAATGCTCCCTGGTCCTATCCATGTGCAAGGTAAATCGAGGGCAGATCTGCCCTATTTCTCTGAAATGCTGACCCACCCAGAGATCTGTTACCTGTTACATTTCCTTTTCTAATATTAGATCTGGTACGGACTGTTCGCTAGTCCGCCTGTCTTCATATAATGACATGAATCCTTCCTGGACACGACTGAAAAATTATGTCACATCTAGACCTTTTACTCTGGAGAGGTACCAAAGAACATTGTGGACGTTTCTGTTACCTGTGTCAATAACATGGCCAATGTCCAATATCCGCTTACCAATCGGTTCTTCACCTTTCCCGTTGCACTTATTTGGTTGATCTGCATAGAATACTCCCAATGGGGTGCTCTCGTCTTTCGTGTTTCTGTGTTAGACTCGCCATCTATTAATAAGCAAATGCTCCACGTTGTCCTTCCTTTCTGCAGCTGCGATACTATGCCTGATACCACCGCACTCCCTTTACACTCTGTTACCTGACCCTGTCCACTTTGAAACATCTAAAACACGAAACGTCCTGCAGCCATCCCTGCCCTTGTGACAGTCGAGTGTCTGGGATAGTTTGGAACATACTTCAACCAATGTAACAATCACGCCAGCAGCATTGCGCGTTTGTATTTCTATCGACCTGAACTGTATGGTAAGCAATCTTCCACCAATTCTGCAATTTCTGGATGACCAGACATATGATTGGTTGAGTTTACAGCATGTTTACCAAACCTGTTCATTGTAAAACGGGCGTATTTGAAAACTCCGTGGAAATGCCATTAGACGCGGGCATTATGTACACAGATGACCATTTAATGTAAATGCATATTTCATTCCATTCCTCAGCTCTTCTCTGAATTTCCTCTGTGTCAGTGTATAGATACAAGTATTGGTGCACACGCTGAGAATTTGCAGCATGAACCCAAATTGCTGTAGGATGTATACTGGGGAACTCAAATATCTGTCCTCGTAAAAGTAGTTTTGCCTTTGCCATTTCAGAGAATGGGCTACCATGGGCATCCAAAATAATATGAAATTAGCTGATATTGATAAAAACAAAATCATCGATTTTCTGCGTTTTTCCACCTCGGCATCTTTCTGATTGTCGCTGCTGTCCCGAAGCCTTTTGCGGACTCTATTTGCCACAACGATATGTCTTACGGTTAATCCATTAAAAACCAGGATTAAGCCGATTGGTATCAATGGTGTTAAAATACTGTCCAGTAATTGGTATCCTTTCCACACGGGTGAAGTGGTGTATTCATATGTGGTGGTGCACCGCCAGGGCATGTTGTCAATGATGACGTAAGGTTCAAGGGCAAAGTAAACCGGGGCACATCTCAAACAGCTCACTATAACCACGGTCACGATAACCACCGTTGCTGTTCTCTCGGTGCAGTATCGCTCCCGCAGCTTCCGGCAACATATTGCGATGAAGCGATCGAAGGTAAAACTGACCGTGAACCAAACAGAACAGTCCGTCGCTACCATCCCGAATGCAAGTGTCAGAGCGCATACAGGAGTGATGAGCAGGGATCTGGAATAAATGTAGATATTGTTGGTCTGTTCCACTAAAGCGAATACGATAACCACCATCAGATCCGCTGTGGCCATTCCAACAAGGGAACGGGTGATGCATTTGGAGAGTCCGCATTTTCCCCGAGAAAGGATCACAATCGCCGTTAAATTAACTGCAAGAAATTTGTAAAAAAAAAACCATTAGAAATATGAATAGAATAAATGTAGATATTGTTTGGCCTGTTCCACCAAAGCAACAACGATAACCACCATCAGAACCGCAGTTACCATTCCAACCAGGTAACGGGTGATGCATTTTCCCCGAGAAATAATCACAATCGCCGTTAAATAAACTGCAAAAAAAATTGAAAAAGAAATAGAAATCTGGTCACCAACAACTCTCTCTGAATGCACCCATTCTTCCAATGCTTTTCAGAGCAGAGTTTGTTTGGAAATGAAGTGCGGAAATCCAGTGTGTACGGTCTCAGTAGCTGCACTCTGGCTGAAGGACAATGACGCATTGGAATGGCAGTGGATTGGCGAAACTCCGACAGTTGACAGCGAAGAAATGAATTCCACGACTGAGTACTGGTGAGTCGTCGATTTCCCCAGTGACCGACACCATTTCCATTATTAGAGGTTAAAGTGCTGACAGGTTTGTTTGTAGCCATGACAAAGTGGAATGAAGGAGATCTATGCAAGAGTTTTCATTTCCTCATTTGCAGAAGAACAGATCTACGTGTCGAAAATAGACTGGACAGTCATTTGAGTAAGCTACCACGTTGTTATAATGTCGAATTGTCTGCACTGATAGAGACTCGGAACTGGAAAAACAGAGACCTGCGTCACTTCATAAAGCCTAGCGAAGTGAAATTATGAAACAATGTCAATATCGGCACCGACTTAATTGACAAAGAAAAAATTGCGATCGAAGTATGGAAAATGTACATAAAACAATCAGAACCCTGAACCCTCACCTCTGGAATCGTTTCAGCCAATGGTAGTATCTGCTCAGTAAGAGCGCAGATACCGCAGCAGAGAAGCAGTAGAGTAACGACGGCACATACATAAAGTGACCAGCTCTGGCATCTTACCGGGGACACCAACCGCTACAAGTGTGGGATAGAGAATGGCTGCGATGTAGTAAATCACCGGATATCCCATATTCCGTCAGAAGCAGCGTTCAGCTGTACGGAGCGTTTCAGCTGCTCAGATGGACTGGGGATCGGTTTAGCAGACTTTTATTGAGGAGAGAGCAATTCCACTGAGGCAATTAGCGTGGCTATCACGCCAGGGGCATTAGTGACAACCAACTGCACCGACACTTACGTTAAACTATTTTTCTCACTGTTCCCGTGTCATTAATTTGACTCCTAAAGGGATATTGCAATCTATTTATTTTAAAACAAAATATGATGTGAATTTCCCATGTTATTTTTCATGATACATGGCTTCAGCTATTTAAATAGGATAGTTTTATATCTATGTAGCTTTCAAAATAGGCATTCATCTTGAAGTCGATTTATTTTGTAACATTTGACGGAGCACATTCGCTTCTGAAATTGAGGGAAGGAGTTTGTTCTGGCAATGGAGAACACTTCTTTATTAAAGGGGAACATTCCTTCATTCTATTCTTTCGTTCGTTCCAGTCATTCCGGGCGGTTTGAGTGTTGGATGTCACAGTGACAGCTGACATGTGTTACAGTAAAATACACTACAAATATTCCTGCAAGCACTGTAAAAGTTCCAAAGCGATATTCCAGAGACCTGTGATCAAAAAGGGAGCGTGTCCTCGGGAAATTAGCGAGGGTTGTGGATAGTTTAAAGAACAATGTTTTCCAGCGCACACATGGGGCGTTTGGCATGAACCTGACCCCTGCCAGTGAATGACCGGGCCGTCCCACACCCGTGACGTGCGATGCAGTCTATTTGACGTTGAGTATGTTCTCAAACCTGCCACAATTCTACCACTATTTCTCCATCCATTCTCTGTCTGAACAAAAGCAGCAAGTTCCCAGGCTGTTCTATTATTTGCCACGAAGTTGTATTTTTTCCTCCTGATTTACTGTCAGGTATATTGCCTTTCGAGCGTCACTGTGAGTATGTGCAGAACAGCGGATGGGGTCAAGCTCACCTGTCAATCACACTTCCTTCTGCTCCTACAGTACACCGCTCTGTGCCGATTGTGGTTCTCGTACCGATGAGCGGCCCTCGGCTTATTGGAGAAAGTCTCAT
Source organism: Hypanus sabinus (assembly GCF_030144855.1). Taxonomy (NCBI): domain Eukaryota; kingdom Metazoa; phylum Chordata; class Chondrichthyes; order Myliobatiformes; family Dasyatidae; genus Hypanus; species Hypanus sabinus. The sequence continues at coordinate 1,608,795 of NW_026781341.1, forward strand.
CACTCTGTTTCCATTGTAGTACTCGTACTATTGTGAAGCCCTCAGTTAACTGCAACAAGTACCAACTCTGCCTTCAAATTCATCCTTCCTAAGTGAATCACTTCGTACTTTTCCGGGGTGAACTCCATCTGCAAATGATCACCGCTGCCCTGAGTTCTGTCTATATCTGACAAGCTACTATACTCTCCATAAACTGTCCAATTCCAGCAACTTCCACATCATTGAATATGCAATAAACAATCCTGCCACCTCCTCATCCAAGTAATTGATAAAAACACGAAAACCTGGGGTCCCAGAAAAAATCTCTGCAGATCCACTGTCACCAACATCCCGGGAGCAAACGCTCCATCCACAACTATCCTCTGTCTTCTGTCGGCGTCATTTCTGAATCCACCAGCGAACTTTCCCTGGATGCCAAACCTTTTGACGTTATGAATGGTCCCACCTTGGCTAACTTTAACGCCTTGTTAAAATCATTCATATCAGCTGAATTATCCCCCACTTCATTTCCAGAAGACCACGGAACAAACATGTACTCCCATCTGTTTCTCTCTTCTATTGTCTCCGCCTTAGCTTGGGCGAGAGTAAAGATGTGACCAATCCTCAACTTCCGGGTACAAACCGGAAGTGGTTGCCCAACTCTCATAGGGAGCAACTGCTCCTTCATCCACGTCACCGTCGATTGCCTGAAAAATAAATCTAAGAGGATCATCTGATCTCGGTGCAGAGAATCTAATTGACTGTGTTTTCTGGTACTGAGCGACTAGAGGACATTAACTATCACCAAGGGGTTGAAGTTTGTTAATATGATACTAACCCAACTTGTTTGGAGCGGTCTAGATTCTATAGACTGCTGGACCGGATCTGTCGGGGATATCATATGTCCCTACAAATCGCGAAGCTGTAAAGGGGCTTGGCGGATGTAGAGAGATCATGACCTTTTGTCCGATTTCCAACTTTTGCGGTTTTGTTCACACCTCGAAATAAGCGTTGCTGTGCTGTTTCCGCCGTCACATATTATTGGCGGCAACATAATAGGGCTCCTTAATAGAGTCAATTAATCGCTACTTGCATTGTCCTTTCAAATGCCATCATATTCGGCCTGTGGTAAATCTACCCAAACAGGGATGCTAACTATTTCATTTCAGATTAGATTGTCTTCAAAGATCTTTTCATCCGTTCAGCAATTGCACTCTATTGTGATCGATAAGGAACACCAACCTGTGTTTTACCCCAGACAGTTTCATTACATTTTGTATCACATGTGCGGAGTAGCGGGGACCATGGCTGATTCTGGAGAGCTTTGCAATCCCCAAAGGGTGGAAATTCCGTCCTACACCATCCTGGCTGTAACGTCAGCGGTTTTCATTATCTAGTTGGGGAAGCCTCTATTCACCTGGTGAACGCATCCCCTATCTCGAAGATATAGTTCAGCCCTCCAGGCCATGGAGGTGAAAATCCAACAAAATATTCCTACAAGTTAACACATGGTCCTTCGACAGATCGGGACTTAAAACTGCTTCTATTGCCGGTTTATCTGGGTTATCACTGTTCACAAAGCAAACAATTCTTTCAATAATGTACATCTCTTCGCAGTTTAGGGCAGCAACCCAGATTCTTCAACTGTTCCATAATTATATCTGCCCTCTGATGCCCACAAAAGTCATGGTGACAATACATCATATGATTTCTTTCACTTTCTGGGACCACAAATTTACCATAATTAATTACAGTCCAATTCCGTGCCTGTCTCCCTCGATATTTCCCAAACTGTTCAGTATTCTCTCCTCTTTGTACCTTTGCTAACTCCTGATCCTGTTGCTGTGTCATGACTAAGTCTATTTGTGTACAGTTTGCTGTTTTCACTGTTATCCCTACCTCTAAATCTGGATTCCATCTCATAATCCAACTTGACTCTAGTTTGGAGAACTCACCAACCTTCCTGCTCCCTTCCGGGTAAGTCTGTAACTGAGCCTTCACCTTTTTGTTTAAATCTGGACCTGTTTCCTCTTCTCTTCTTAAATATTTACTTCAACATGGGAGCTGATGGTACAGGTTTGACACCCATTGGGGTATAACCTCGAGATTCCCATAATGGTAAATATTCAATTAAAGTGCAAGAGTATGCGGTGAATGAATGGAGATGGGCCATGTACCGTCTCATTCGTTATCTTGTTCAGCGCAGAAGTAGGGAGTCAGAGGGCTTGTTCCTGTGTTCTACTGTTCCCATGATCCTATCAGGTCCACGTGATGTGTTCAAATTGTAATCACAATGTATTAATCAACAGCTGCCCATTCTCCTCCATTTATCCCGTTCTTTAGCACTGATGGGTGTCATAAGACACGGTGTGTTGCAACACAGGAGTAAACTCTTCCACCCACCATGTCTCTGACGAGCAGAACATTCCTGGCTGAGCTGTAACGTAAGGAGTGCCGCCAATTTCTCGGGAGGTCATCAATCAACCGGATGCTACAATGTGGAATTAAGGATTATTCCAAATATGAAACATGATCTTCTCTGTCATGCCTACTCACAAACCCTCTCAGTGCTGCACAGAACAACGTAGACACAATTTTATCAATGGAAAATACATGGCATCTGCAGGGAAGTCTCAAGTTGTCGTAAGAAACTCGAAATTAATACTATACTATGTATGAGTGGGACATAAGTCGAATAGATTCATGGGCTAGTGCGCATTGAGAAATATGAGACAGAATCGGCAGCAGATACACGGTGAAGGTAGGAATTTAGAAATGCTGAAAGGAAATGAAGCTGGAACATGAAAATATCTGCCTCGGTTGGACCTACTTCGATCGCATTATTAAGTTAGCTACTCAGTTTATATATATAGAAAGTAATGAATTTATTTTATTTGATTATTTTCATTCAACATTTAGGAGGTTCTTTTGCCAAACCACAGAAAGTTACATATCATGTGCTGTTCAATTAGCTCGATGTGGTTGAGTAACGAAAAGCTTGCAGAATGATGCCGGGCCGAATGGTCTGTTTGTCATATGACTCTACAACGCCAAATGTCCTGCTCGATACAACCGTCATCATTCGTCAGTGCACTGTCCATCTCACAATTATAACATAAACCAACTGCAGGAGACTCCTGTTCTAAAAAATAGCTCGGGAAATATAGAATCTATTTTAAGATTATTTAATAGGTTTGAGGAACAGTGGGAAAGAAGGAGAAAAAATACACTCGCTCACACTGAATCAGATGGACCGAAATGAAACGGCACACTTAACGCTGGAATCAAGGCACGTAAAATACAGATTGTCACCCAGACTCTCACCCTGTAACAGAGACTGACAGGTACAGAATGAAACCCACACTCTCACAATGTAGCAGAGACTGACAGATGCAGAATGAACCCCACACTCTCACACTGTAACAGAGACTGACAGATACAGAATGAAACCCACACTCTCACACTGTAGCAGAGACTGATCTGCACAATTTGAACTGCACACTCTCACACTGAACCAGAGAATGAGAACTAAAGAACCTCACACTGCCAGCCTGTAGCAGGGATTGAATTCTGCAAAATTGACCCCCACAGTCTCTCATTGCACAGGAGATAGATGAATGCAAAATTAACCACCACTCTTCACACTATACTGGCGAAAGTCTGGTGATGAATGAAACACACACTCTCATATTACCCGACTGAATGTCTCTCATTTGTCGATTGTCGCTGCACTGCTGACGTCCTCTCTCACTAATTCTACATTTCATGTGAACTGCATATTAACCCTCTCTTCATTTGCAGTTTGAAATCGACTTCATGCTTAATCCTTTCCTCTCTCTGGCAGAATGGCCTATTAATCTGTCCTCCCAATTTATTGTTCTTCTTTCCTTCCGCTGTGAATAATCCTAGTTTCTACAACATGGCCTTGCAGCTGTTTCAATGTCGCTTTTGTTTCTTGAATCCCTTAATCGATATTCAGACTCCACAGTGAAATATCGTCGTCAACGTGTTCCGATTGGGAAGAGAAAGCCATGAACTGGGAGATCGACAAAGAATTTAATATATGTACTGACGTTTCTGTGTGTGTGTGTGTGTGTGTGTGTGCGTAGAGAGTGTGTATGTTGTTGTGTGTGCGTGTTTGTGTGTGTGTATCTGCTATTAATGATTCCTTATATGGTTTTCTTTGATGGTGTGGCCTTATTTGTCGGTCCTGCGTTTATTTCTGTCAGGACACTGCAAAGGTAATGCCAAGGACACGGGCATTTTCATGTTCAACCATGCGATGAATCGGAATGGAATCTATACACGGCAGAATGTATTTATACCAGGGAGAATTGTGCTGATGGTTGTGCTCGTAACCCATAAGACTATGAATGTGTAGTGGCCTCATCATCCCATTATATTCCTACAATTAATTCAACACCACAGTATTTCAGCATCAATCTGTTCATCAGGTGGATTCGGCAGCGGCTTTGTCTATCACCTTACTGTTACAAAATCCACAACACGAGTAGGAAATTTTATATGTATACATTGTAAGATATATGAGCTACACAATTATACACACACACACACACACACACACACACACACACACACACACACACACACACACGCACACACACGTGTCAGCTTCAAGGTGTCGGAAATAAGCATTATACTGGGGAAGATGATCACAGTTTTAATAATCGGTGTCGTCCAGGTCTGATGGAGAATTGGACAGCGTGTCTGTGTACACAGTGGGGAAGTTTTATATCTGGTGGCACGTAGTGGACGGGGTGGGATGGGTTTGCTATCTGAGCGGCAAAAGTGGAGCTGCTTAAGCAAAAAATTGTGAATGACATTAACTGAGAGTCTGTAGGAGGAGACTGGGAGGGTTATCATGTGTCCCTGGATCCAGAGCACACTGAGGAGAAACCGGATCTATTTGTGGATGAAACAGAGTGTACAGTGAACATTGCCGAACATTTGGAAACATCGATTCCGGATGCTTGTGGAAAGAGAAGCACAGTGAAAGTTTCAGTTTGGAAAATGGGAACAGTCGTGACCGCTGTCAATACAACTGTGGAATGTTGGAAATGAAGCCGGTCATTTGGAACATGCCCACAGAATTCACACCTGAGACACTGCCGGTGATGTAATTTGTTTGTTCAATAAGAATGGTCAGAGGTGGGACCTTGTCACTGGAGATCGACCCCCTGTTCAAATCAGAGCCTGTTGCAGTACGTCAGCCCAGAGTGTCTTGCCGAGCTGTGGAATTCAGAGCAATCGCGTTCACTGCGTCACTCAAATGGGATATCCAGTAATCTGGCGGATAGAAGACATTTACTACCCTGTTATTTCAGCCGTTGAAATTCCCGGTAAGCCGCTGTCACACCTGCAAACGGCTAGATGGCAACGATTTAGATCCGGTAAAATGTACTCTGTGACACCAGGGATACTTAGTGAAGTAGGAAGAAGATGGAAGAGACGTTCAAGTAAATCCTAAATTGTGCAAACCCTAACTTCGGTGGTATAAATAAGGAACTGGCACATGTTATCACAGCTAAGGACGCCGGGCGCGTGTGAGGCTTTTAAGAAGCCATCGGTGGCAGAATATCCATGTTAGAGTAATGGGCATTGCGGGCAACATTGGACCAGCTATTTTGAATATGGTCATTAATGGCCTGAAGATGGAAAATAAGGAGATATGTGTCAGACATTGGCAGGTGTGATAAAGCCAGGTCTTTGTTAAGCGACCTGTTAGTTCACTAATAGTGTAAAGTATGGCCGTACAGAACAGATGAATGGGGAAAGCAAAAGATGATTTTCACGTACTGGTCTAAAATATTATATCTATATATTTAGTGTGCCTAAGACGTTTGCGTGTTGGCGAGTGGCCTAGTGGACAAAGCATCGAACTAGTAACCTGAAGGCAGCGTGTTTGTGTCCTTGAGCAAGGCACTTAACAACACATTGCTCTGCGACGACACCAGTGCCAAGCTGAATGGGTCCTTCCCTTGGACAACATCGGTTGCGTGGAGAGGGGAAGGCCTGCAGCTTGGGCAACTGCTGGTCTCCCATACAACCCTGCCCAGGCCTGCGCCCTGGTAAAACCTTGCCTAAGTAAGAAGAAGACGTTTGCACAGTACTGCTCTTACACTTACATATGCACTTACCTATGTTAAGTGATGCTGACGCTGATTCTGACGTAGGTCTCCGATGCGGGATGAGAGTGGAATCGGGGCAGGGTGAGGGATTTCGTGGCTGGGATCAGGAATAAAGGAGGGGGTAGGGAGCGTGGAACATCAGAGAGATATTCTGTAACTTTCAATAAATGCATTCTACGCCAGGGTTGATAAAACTTTCAACGTTGGAGAGCGAGCTCAAGAGTGAGATTCAGATGGAAAGTATTTACCTGCAGAGGCAGATAGTGCCGCCGGCAGGGATCAGATTAAGTAAGTGGGCAAAGTAGTGACAGGTATGGAGGTGTGGGGGATACATTTAGAAACGAACGATTAATGTGTAGAGAGGTTGTAAATGGGGGGAAAGTCAGAAATAAGAGATACATATAGAGTTATGGCTCCTTGTTCTGGATTTCCTGATGGCTACCCTGCAGGTTAAATCGGTGGTAACGAAGACAAATGCAATGCCGGCACTCATATCAAGGGGACTCGAATTCGATGGCACAGAAGTTGTGGACACAAAGACATTGGATGTAGCGAAGAAAAGGGTTTAAATTTTCTCGAATGGTGAGGGGTCTAACTGTTTCTGGGAGAAGGAAAGAGTTTGGAGTTGTGGAACAGATCACTCGAGAAGGAAAGGCGGAGAGCTCGATGAAGCGAATGAACAAATTCCGCTCCTGGACCCAGTGGTTAATGCTCTTATCCCAGGTAGTTTAAACGTCTGAATTAACCATCTGGCCTTGGCTCAAAGCCGTCCTAAAGTGCCTATTGGCCGATTCTACGGTGTTGAATTTCTTGAAGTTCTTTGTTACCTAGGGAAATGAGGAATAAAGACTCCCTCCTCGTAGTTTCATGAAAGACAACTTCAGAGAAAAACTTTCTGCAGATGATAATTAGACCTTGTTCAGAATTTCTCTTTGCTGGTGAACACATCACAAATTTGATACCAACTCACTGGACAAAGGTACACTCAGAGTTGAAGTTACGATGTCTGTCTACGTGGATTCTGACTGCTTATCGCATATAAAAGGACGTGCCGATGTTGGGTGTAATCAGCTAAATTTCTGAGTACGGGCCAGACTCGAACTGATCTCCGGGGCGCTCAGTGTGAATTCCAACCATCTCCTCGTGAAGGCAGTATTTCCACTAGGTGTCCCGATACCTTTCTGTCACCGAGACGAAACGGCTTTGTAGGTCACCGGATGAATGGCCAATTAGGGTGCGGTATTCGTTGTCGAAAGGGGTGCGGTGGGGACAAGTACGGGAAAATGGTGAAATAAAAATAAGAGGTAGTGTGAACGTAATTATTGGTAGGAGAAGCAGGTCGGGGACTGCGGGTGACGAGGGTCTGTAACTGTGCTCTGTGCCTCTCTCTCAGGCGCTGAACCAGTTTTATTTTCCCCGCGTCCACATTCTCCGATGACCGCAGAGTCTGTACTAACAAGATTGAAATTACTACGGGTGGCTCTGAGCTGAGAAGAACCTAGACGTTTTGATTATTAATTAGCTGTATAATTGACGTGAGCGGATATTTCGCTGCGCTGATGAACTGCTCTCTGAACTTGGACTGAGTTATCCCGTAAATAAACGTGTTTGTGCAGCAACTTAGTATCAACAGCATGTATCCGGACTGAACAAATATTTGTTCCGAATCGTTGTAATTATTTGGATCCAATCCGGCGATGGTGTAATAAAGGAATTCGGCAACAGTCACCGACCACAGGATGATGAAGCTTCCGGAGATGGTGAGAAGTAAGATCACAGACCTCCTCCTGCTCTCCATCTCCGGGTCACTGCGGTTCTCCGCCTTGCTCTGACCCCTCAGCCCCTTACGGACGCGACTAGTCACCAAAATGTGTCTGACTGTCAGAGCGTTGAACAGCAGTATTAACACGAACGGGAGTAATGGCGATAGAACGGTAGCTAACCACCTATACCCAACCCACACGGGATATTGATAGTATCCTGGTTTTGGAATACAGTCCCAGGGTATATTGTCAACCACTTTCGCTGGATGATATATAAAGAAATAGGGCACATTTATGAAACAGAGCAGAGTGCCAGTTGCCGTCAGAACCACAGCCGCAGTTTTCCCGGTGCAATACTTCGCTTTCCGCTTCTGGCAACAGATGGCGACAAACCGATCAAATGTAAACATGACGGTGAACCAGACAGAACAGTCAGTGGCTGCCTCTGCCAGGGCAGAGATCGCGCTGCACACGGGGGTGATGTCCAGGAAAGTCCCGGGGAAGTAATAATAACTGATCTGCCACAGTGTCACATCAAAGATGATGGTTAGTAGATCCGCCGTTGCCATGGCCACCAGGTACCGCGTGGTGCAGGTGGAGAGGCCGCACTTTCTCCGGGACAGGATCGTAATCGCCACTAAATTCACTGGGGGGAACAACAAAAAGAATGAGTTAATTTTTGTCTCGCCGCTCCATGGGTCTCAGGGCAGAGATAAGCTGGAAATTGATACAATCAGACTTTGCAGACAGCTCGCTTCCGGAATTTTAGAAGGTCCAAAGCTTGAGTCACAAATATCTCACCAGTCTGCAAGCTGGCTGAAAGGGTGGGGTTCTCGGTACTGGAGAAAATCAGACTTTTCGGCGGTTTGGAGAGAACAATAACTCACCAGTCTGCAAGCTGGCTGAAAGGGTGGGGTTCTCGGTACGGGAGGAAATCAGTCTTTTCGGCGGTTTGGAGAGAACAATACCTCACCAGCCTGCAAGCTGGCTGAAAGGGTGGTGTTCTCGCTACGGGAGGAAATCAGTCTTTTGGAAGGAGGCATTGTCAACTGATCACCGAGGGCGGTTTGGAGAAATCGCTGTAGATCTCCCACATCAGGTTTTGGACTGACGTGTAAAGCCTGGATACCTCGGCTACTTTCTCGGCGATGGTGACTGCCGCATTCCTGTCAGCTTTGTTCTGGATTCTTCCCATACACAGAAACCCCTCTCACTCCGCTTCAGTCCTCTTACAAAGTTTAGATCGAAATTATTTCCCACGTTCACGTGTCTTCGCCCCCTCCGCAACTCCAGTTTACCGTCTCCGTGCCTGGGCCCCACTCGGCTCACTTCTCTTAAAATTCGCCACTCCGCTTGTCTGCGGGTCCTTCACACTGTGTCAAGGAAACCGAGCAGAAGATTTCAATTTCTGCTTTAAAAGATTTTGCCTGACCCGGTGAATGTTACGGGTATTTTGGACGTTATTGCTTAAACCATCCAATTTCCAAAGGAAAGACAATATAGGTACCTCAACCATTGACCTCTTTCGGGGTTTCTCCAAATTACTGCAGCATTATTCTAAATGCTTCGATGCTTATTGTTCTAGTGTTGGATGTCGCATAAATCTGACCCGGTGTGACCTCTGTCGGACACCGTTGGGTTGGCTCTTAATTCCCTCCTCACTTCACGGACAATCGGGCGTGGAAAGAAACCCTGGCACACTATAAAACACACATACCCTTATTTCAAGTTGCGAAACACGGAGTGTTATTTCCCTGAATCTCACAGAGGTTTCGCTGCCAGGGACGCCTTCAAACTTACAACACTTTCTTGAAACATAGCGCAATATCATTAAATTTGAATGGAGAGCACGATAAGGTATTGATACAGAATAACACCAAGTCTCCTGTGAAGGTGCCGAGAAGTCTGAATTATCGACCTTTACTTTGACAATGGTTTTGATAAATCAAAACATTAATTACTGAAATGAATCCGCAAACTGAATCCATCTCTCCGATCTCCCAGTGTACATCTGGTTCAAGTGGCCGTTTATTTTCATCCAAGGCCACTGATTACTCTGCATGAAAACTTCTGAAAGAATACAGAGTTTTCTCACAATGACTCCACCGCACTCAGTGATACACCGGCATCACAACGCTGTCGGTAACTGAACGAGTCCAAAGCCGCGCACAGAGAGCTGCAAATGTTCGCTCGCCACTGTTCTTACCGGGAACACCAATAACGGCAATGATCATGTACCATATCTTCCTCACAGTGAAAAATATTTCAAGCATGCTGTGTGAGATTCAACCTGTCTTCCAGCTGCCCGCGATCTCGCTGAATAATCTCTGAGCTGGTGAATCTCCGCGGTCATTCATTTATACCCGCTCCATCACACTGAATATTCAATACTGCACAAGGCTGACGTGTCTTCCAACAGCTGGGGTAAAAATAAACACGATGTCATTCAAGTAAAATCCCAATTGTGATGAGGCATGGATCGCATGACCCGAAGTTGCAAAATCTCACAGATGAAGAAATGACAATTGGAGAAGTCAGTGAATGTTGTTGTGAAACACTCTCAGGCCGACCTATCGGTTTCAAAATTGTTATTGTTGATCTTATCCATTCCTAGGCTGCATAGACTTTGTCATCATAGACCAATGATGCACTGTTTTACTCTGGAAATTGTCTCGGTTTTAAATCACAGCAATAAAAACAAATATATGTAAATAATATGTTGTTTGTGTCATCTTGTAATACAGTGAAGAGCATTAAATCAAGGTAGTGTCCAGACTTACGAAGAAAATGAACGCAGGCAAATCACTAATAAAATTAATTACAACACACACAAAATGCTGGAGGAACTCAACAGGTCAGGCAGCATCTTTTGAAATGGGTAAACAGTCGACGTTTCCGGCCGCGTCCCTTATTCAGATTAATGAAGGCTCCGTCGAGTAATTGAGCTCCATCAACAGAAGCGGAATCCTGAGTGTCAAACCATCTCAATTCCTGTCTCCATTCCCGGTGCGAAATGACGGTCTTTGGGCTCCTCTTGTGCGTGATAAGGCCACTCTCAGGCTGGGGTAATAACCCCTTACATTCCGGCTTGGTAACTTCAAATCGTAGGGCATGAACATGGATATCTCTGTTTTCCAATGATTCCCACTTTCCTTTACACTTTTCCTCATTTTCCTACCACTTTCCCCTGATACCTCTCCTCCTTCCCCTTCTCCCATGATCCACTCTCCTCTCATATCTGATTCATCCTTCCGGAGCTCTTTGCCTTCCCCACATTACTTCCCAGGTACTTATTTCGTCCATCTTCCCCAACCACCTGACTTCACCTATCAACTTCCATATGTTTTCCCCTCTCTCTTCCGTGATGTCTTCCGACTTCGCATTCCGAAAAGTCGCAGTTTATACATATTCAAAGACTCGTAGCTAAAGGTTTCAATGTCTAGCCCTATTCCTGACCCGACATATGGTTCCATAGACTCCTCTTCTACCAGGATAAGGCCACTCTCAGGTTGGAAGACTAACACCTTTTATTCGGTCCAATCATAAGGCATAAACATAGAAATCTCTAAATTCCGTTATTTCCCCTTCCACTTGCCCGCCCCTTTTATTTCTCCTCTCCTGCTCTGCCTCGGTTCACAAGGCTGATTCCGGGAATGAAGGGGGTCAACATATGAGGAGCGTTTGGCAGCTTTGCAGTTGGAAGAATGCGTGGCGAGCTCATGGAAGCGTATCGACTGTTGAAATGACTAGATACGCTGGATATTGGGAGGAAGTCTCTTATTGTGGGGGTATCCAAAACTAGAAGGCACAGCTTCAAAATGGTGGGTTGACATTTCCGAACGGAAGTAAAAATGACTTTGTTTTCAGCCAAGGGGTGGTGAACCTGTAGAATGCTCTACCACAGATTGTGGTGGAGGCCGCCTGTGCGTATATTTAAGGTGGAAGATGATCGTTTTTTGATCGGTCAGCGCATCAAAGCGAGAAGGCAGGTGTATGGGGTTGACTGGGATCCGGGATCACCCTTGATGCAATGGCGGAGCAGACTCGATGGGCTGAAAGGACTAGTCCTGTTCTTATGGTCTAAGCTTCAACTGCTTGTACATTTCCATAGAGGCTCCTGTAGACTGAGCCGTCAATCGTTCTCGGTTGCCTTCTCCCCTCCCCCCAAAATTTTGTTCTGGTATTTTCCCACATTCGTTTTGCAGTCTGAAACATGGTCGCGGCCTGAAAGTGCAACTGTTTATCCAGCTCAATAGATACAGCCCGGCTTGCTGGGTTTCTCCGGCATTGTGAATGTGCATCAAATTTATGTAGTCCATCACATGGTAAACCAGCTCCTATCGAAGTTCACGCCTGTATGAAACAAAATAATTCCATCAACGTGCACGGGATCTTCCAATCGTTGCAAATGAATAAACTTACCGAGCGTCTGCGTTCGTTACATTGGATCCAACAATGACAATTGTTTAGCAGATGCACTGAATTGGTAGCGTTGTTGACAGCAATATAGACAATCGAATTGACTTGTCTGACAATCTGAACTGCATGTTCACTGGATATATAACACACCATTGAATATTGTTTGTTTTTGTTTTACCTGACGTGCTTCCTCGATGTCTTTGAACGTTGGGAACCGAGTGCCGCACGGAGAAGCCTTTCACTGTGCCTGGATACTCCTCGTAGTGATATACCAATGGGCTGTCAGTTATGAAATGACATTGATCAGCCTGTTAAACGGTCTGCGAAGGGCAGACAGGGGTGAATACTGAAGTATGTGGGGATTATCTTCCACGGATGGGCAGGACTCGAATATTCGCAAAGAGTGACGGGGTTCTCGAGAGTGCTGATGTAGAGCCGGGCAAGGTAATTGAAGGTCAGTCATCCATGAAAGCAGGTGTGCGGATTGATAATATGGGTTCAATACATTGGAAATAACTGCCTTCACTAACGGGAAAGGTCCTGATGCAATAATACACAATACTGGTCAGATTCGAGTTGCTGATCTCCATATGTAAAGGATGTGATTACAGTGGAGTCGATGGAGAGAGGATTCCCCAAGAACATTTCAGATATCAGACGGGACCCGCCAGTTTTTAATTGAAGTGGACGGTGAATCGTTGCTTCACACAGAAGTTTAATAATTCTGAGCGGCTTGCAGTGTTCATCAATGAAACAATTTCTCCATGTCAGGCGCATCTAATAAGGAGGGCATGGGTTGAGTGGAAATGTAAGCTTTGCGTAAGTTAGCCTAAGCTGTTAACTTTCCTCGTTTCATTCTGATGTAAAGAATTGACGCAGCGATTTCTTTACAGATCTGCCGAACTGTGCTACTGAACATTCAGTGTCCACAATGATGTTAGAGAGAGAGAAAGAAACATAAGCGACACGTTCTCCGCAATACTTTTTTGCGTGGTCACGTGGTTGATCCCGACCTTCCTGGTTAACCGCACTTTAACTCCAATTCCATTGATCCGATATTTTCTCTGTCTACGCCCTTCTCCACTGCCTTCGTCAGGCAGAGCATAAACGAGAGGAACGGCATTTCATCAACCAATTGGATACCATCCAACGATCGGAAATGAGCTGATTTCTTTTTACTAGACCGGCTGAACTGGTGATGCCCATGACCCCTCCTCGCCCAGGCACCATATAGTCCTAAAGGCGGGCAATAGTTCACGTTCTACAGAGGCTGCAAAAGCTCCATGGTCCATGGTCTAATTTACCTTTACCGTCCCGTCACTTCTACGTTGGATTTGAGACTGACGCTCTGGACCCAGTCCCGGGGCTGTGTGTAAGTGAGATTCTCTTTAAACGCACTCTGTTCACTGGACGAGTTCTACTGGTCTTTGATTCTGTATTATACCTTGAAACAACATCCGTTATGGAACTCATAGAAAGACAAATGTCTTTGACCAGAACAGGCCGATTGATGGAAGGGAATGAATTGGCGGAATGAGGTGACATGGTGTAATAGCAGGTGAGTCACAGATAAAAAATTGCGAGAGTTCTTCGAAATGTTAGCGCCGTTGGTCGAAAGCGGCCGTGCTATAAATGTACAGTAAACACCTGCATGCACCCATAGGTTACCCGTACCCTCCAAAGACCGTGAAATAATCGGAAAGATAACACCCGCGCAATGGGTCTACGCTGTCTCGTCGTTTCTCTTAATCCTGATGTAATCAAGTTTTTGACTAGGGATCATCCACTTCTGTGATGGTTGGTCTCCTAGGAGCTGTCGCTGCCTGTGCTTCTGGAATCCTGGAATCCTCTAATCCTATTTTTTTCCTTATACTTGGGCCACTACTTATCACAATTTCCAGATTCTGTTGAAAAACAAAACGAAATAATTCCGCTGAGATATTTCTACTGCTCTTCCCAATAATGTCTCCATCAGAAGCTTAGATAAATTCATGAATGAGTGAGTTACTGCGGGCTACGAACCAGATGGGAGTCACTGCATACCCATGTGCTTTGACTGAATATTTACCGTTTTGGGAAGCTGGAGGTAATATCTCAATAGACAGTAAACCTTTACCATCAGCTCCCTTGATGGAGTAAATATTTGAGAAGGCAAGAGGAAACAATGATGGATGAAAAAAGCTGAGGGCTCAGTTAAAGACATCCCCGGAAGGGAGCAACAAGGCTGGTGAGTTCGCCAAACTGGAATCAAGTTGGATGATGAAATGGAATCCACATCTAGAGATAGCGATGGCAGAGAAACCACGAAACTGTATACATATAGAGTTAGTCATGACACAGCAACAGGATCAGGAGTTAGAAAATGTACAAAGGGGAGAGGATTCTGAAGAGTAGGTGGAGAGTCGAGAGATACAGGCACAGAATGGGATTGTGCTTAATAATGGTAGATTTGTGGTTCCAGATTATGTATTGTTGCCATGACATTTGTGGGCATCAAGGAGCAGATAGAACAATGGAAAAGCTGAAGAATCTGTGTTGATAGCCGGATTTGCGAGGGGATGTACACCATTATTGCAAGAATTGCTTGTTTTGTGCCCAGTAATAAACCAGATGAATTGGCTATAGAAGTATTTTAAGATATGCTCCGTAGAAGGAGCATGTGTTACTTTATAGGATCATGTTGTTGGATTTTTATCTCCATCCCCTGGTGGACTAAAATATATCCTCGAAATAGTGGATGTTTTCACCAAGTGTGTAGAGGTTTCTTCATCTATACCCAAATAGATAATGAAAACCGCTGATGTTACGGCCAAGATTTTGTTTGGAGAGAGTTTTTACCCGTTGGCAATTGACAAGCACTCTAGAATCAATCATGGTCCCCTCTGCACCGCACACGTGATCCAAAATGTAATGAAACCGTTTGGGTTAAAACACAGTTGGTATCTGTCATCGACCACAATGCAGTGCAATTGTTGAATGGATGAATATAACTTTAATGACAATGTTAGCTAAAATGAAAGAGTTAGAATGTTTGTTTGGGTTGGATTTATCATCAGCCGAGTATAGTGGCACTGGAAAGGACAAATGCAAATAGCAATTAATTGACTCTATTGAGGAGGCCCATTATGTTGCCGTGCATAATAGGAGACGGAAGAAGCAGCAAAGCAAACAAGGGCAAACAAGGAAATAGGACAGAAGTTTATAATGTCTCTACATCAGCCGACCCCCTTTACAGCTTCGCGAATTGTCGGGACATATGACATCACTGACAGAGCCAGTCCAGCAGTATATCGAGTTCAAACTGCTCCAAATACGTTGGATTGGTATCATATTAACCAACTCAAACCCCTTGGAGATAGTCAATGTCCTCTAGTAGCTGAGTTCCGGAAAACATATTGTCAATGGGATGCTCTGGTCCGAGATGAGATACTCCTCATAACTATGTTTCAGGCAATCGAAGGTTACGTGGATGAAGGAGCAGTTGCTCCCTCAATGAGCTGGGCAATCACTTCCAGTTTGTACCCAGAGGATGACAGATCACATCTTCGCACTTGCCTAAAGACGGAGACAACAGAAGAGAGAAACAGATGGGAGAACGTGTTTGTTACGTTGTCTTCTGCAAATAAAGTGGGGGATAATTGATCTGATATGAATAGATTTTAACAAGACGTTAAAGTCATCCTTGATAGGACCATGCTTAACGTCAGAAGGTTTGGTATCCAGGGAAAGTTGGCTGATGGATTCAGAACTGACGCCCACAGGAGAATAGTTGTGGATGTAGCGTTTTCTCCCTGGATGTTGTTGACAGGTGTCCTACAGAGATTCTCGGCATTTATGTTTTTATGAATGATTTGGATGAGGAGGTGGAAGGATAGATTATTGTATTTTCAATGATGTGGAGTTTGGTGCAATTATGGACAGTATAGAAGGTTGTCACAGATTGCAACAGAACAGTGACAGGATGCAGAACAGCGCTGGAAAGTTGCAGATGGAGTTCAACCGGTAATGTTATAGATGATTCACTTTCCGGTGGGTAAATTTTAAGACAGTGTTCATACTTTCTCGAGTGAACGAAGAGCCACACATTAGTATGATTTCCACGATGGAAACGGAGTGATGAGACTCTCTCCAATAAACCGAGGGCCGCTCATCGGTGCGAGAACCACACTGCAGGAGCGGGAAGAAGTGTAATTGACAGCTTGAACACATCCGCTGTTCTGCACATACACATCGTGACGCTGGAAAGGCAAAATACCTGACAGTAAATCAGGAGAAAAAAAAATACAACTTCGTGGAAAATAATAGAACAGCCTGGGAACCTGCGGATTGTTCACAGATTTCTACTTGCTACTTTTTTTTCAGACAGAGAATGAATGGAGAAATGGTGGTGGAATCGTGGCAGGTGTGAGTACCTTTAAATTTAAATAGACTGCATCGCATGTTACGGGTATGCGGTGGTCAGGTCATTGACTGGCAGAGGTCAGGTTCCTATAAAACGGCCCATGTGTGCGAAGGAAAACATTGTTCTTCAAATTCTCCACAGCCCTTGCTAATTTCCCGAAGACAGTTTCCCTTTTTGATCACAGGTCTCTGGAATATCACTGTGGATCTTCTACGGTGTTTGGAGGAATATACGTGCAGTGTTTTTGTAATACAGGTCAGCTGTCACTGTGATTTTCATCAATCAAACCCCCGGAATAACTGGAACAAATGAAAGTAAAGATGAACGGAAGTTCCCCTTTAATAAAGAAATGTTCTCCATTTCACCAGCTAGAACAAATTCCTTCCCTCAATTTCAGAAGTAAATGTACTCCGTCGACTGTTACAATTTAAATCGACTTCAAGATGATTACCAATTTTAAAAGTAACACAGATATTTTAAAAAAAATAAACTATTTAAATCCCTGAAGCCAGGAATCATGGAAGATAACATGGAAAATTCACATCATATTTTATTTTAAAGAACTTAGATTGCAATATCCCGTGAGGAGTCAAATTAATGACACGGGAACAGTGAGTAACAATAGTTTAACGTAAGTGTTTTTGCAGTTGGTTGTCACTAATGTCCCTGACGTGACAGTCACGCTAATTGCCTCAGGGGAATTGCTTTCTCCTCAATAAAAGTCTGCTAAACCGATCACCAGTCCATCTGAGCAGCTGAAACGCTCCGTACAACTGAAAGCTGCTTCTGACGGAATATGGGATATTCGACGATTTATTACATCGCGGGAATTTTCTATCCCACACTTGTAGCGGTTGGTGTCCCCGGTAAGATGCCGGAGCTGGTTACTTTATGTATGGTGCCGTCGTTACTCTGCTGCGGTATCCGCACTTTTACTAAGCACAGATGCTACCGTCGGCTGAAACGTGTTTCCGGAATGGAGGGTTCAGGCATCTAATGGTTTTCTTTCCATTTCCATACTTTAATCGCAGTGTTTTCTTCTTTTGTCAATTACATTGGTGCCGATATTGTCACTGTTTCATAATTTCATCTCGCTAGGTTTTCTGAAGTGATGTTAGTCTCTGCTTTTCCAGGTCCGAGTCTCTATCAGTGCAGTCACTTCGACCTTATAACAACGTGGCAGCTTATTTAAATGATGGTCCAGTCTATTTTCGAGACGTCGGTCTGTTCCTCTGTAACTCAGTAAATGATAATTTGTGTTTTGTATCTTTTGATTCCACTTTTTCTCCACTACAAACAAACCCTTCAATTGTTTCGCCCCTAATAATGGAAATTGTTTGTTTACGATCTTCCATTCACCGGTCCGTGAGTCGTGGATCTCAGATTCTTTGCTCTAAACTGTGGGAAGGTCGCCAATCCACTGACACTCACATCCGTCATTGTCCTCCAGCCGGAGTGCAGCGACCGAGACCGCACACACTGGACCCCCGCATTCCAGTTCCAAACAGACCACCCCCATGGAGGCATTCAGAGAGTTGCTGCTGAACATATTTTTATTTTGTTTCCAAATTTCTTCTAGTTAATTTAACGGCGATTGTGATCCTATCTCGGGGAAAATGCGGACTCTCCAAATGCATCACCCGTTACCTGGTCGGAATGGCAACAGCGGATCTGATGGTGGTTATTGTTGCTGCTTTAGTGGAACAGACCAACAATATCTACATTTATTCCAGATCCCTGCTTATCACTCCTGTATGCGCTCTGACACTTGTATTTAAGGTTGTGACGCAGGACTGTTCTGTTTGGTTCACGGTCAGTTTTACCTTCGATCGCTTCATCACAATATGTTGCCGAAAGCTGCGGGAGCGATACTGCACCGAGAGAACAGCAACGGTGGTTATGGTGACCGTGGTTATAGTGAGCTGCGGGAAATGTGCCCCGTTTTACTTTGCCCTTGAGCCTTACGTCATCATTGACAACTCGCCGTGGCGGTGCATCCGCACACAGGAATACGTTACTTCACCCGTGTGGAGAGGATACGAATTACTGGACTGTATTTTAACACCATTGCTACCAATCGGATTAATCCTGGTGATTAACGGGTTAACCGTAAGGCATATCGTTGTGGCAAATAGAGTCCGCAGAAGGCTTCGGCACAGCACCGACAATCAGAAAGACGCCGAGGTGGAAAAACGCAGAAAATCGATGATTTTGTTGTTTTCTATATCAGCTAATTTCATATTATTTTGGATGCCCTCTGTAGCCCATTCCCTGAAATGGCAAACTCAAAACTATTTTTACCAGGACAGATATTTGAGTTCCTCGGTATACATCCTCCAACAACTTGGGTTCATGTTACAATTTATCAGCATGTGCACCAATACTTGTATCTATACACTGACACAGAGGAAATTCAGAGAAGAGCTGAGGAATGGAATGAAGCATGTGTTTACATTAAATGGCCATCTGTGTAGATAACGCCCGTGTCTAATGGTAATTCAGCGGAGCTTTCAAATAAAGGCCTTTTACAATGAACAGATTTTGCAAATTTGTCATAAATTCATCCGGAATTCATCCTGGTCATCCGGAAATTGCAAAATTGGTGGAAGATTGTTTGCCCCATACTGTTCAGGTAGGTAGCAATACAAACGTTCAATGCTGCTGGAGTGATTGTTACATTGGTTGAATTATGTTCCAAACTATCACAGACACTCGACTGTCACTAGGACAGAGATGGCTTCAGGAATTTCTGGTTTTACATGTTTAAAAATGGACAGGGTCGGGTAACAGATTGTAAAGGGAGTGCGATGGGAAACCAGGGATAGTGTCACAGCTGCAGAAAGGGAGGACAACGTGGTGCGTTCGTTTTTTAATAGACTGGGAGACGAACACTGTTTCTATTCTCCCTTTTGAAATGGGCGCGATCTCGCCAGTTGGAGTATTCTGTACAGCCGCCCACAAGATTAACAAAAACAAACGCAACGGGATCAGTGAGGAACCGATCGGAGAGTGGAACTTGGACATGAGCCATGTTATTGGCACGGGCAACTGCAACTTCCCTAATAGTTTTTGGCACCTATCCAGGGTAAAATGTTTAGCAAAGGCATAAACTCTCAGTTGTGTTCAGGAAGGATTCATGTCTCTATAAGAAGAAATGCTGACTGGCGAACTTTCCATACCAGATCTGATATTAGAAAAGGAAACGGGTCGTGACAGATCTTTCCGCGGGTCCGCATTTCAGAACAACAGGGAGAACTTCCCGATATTTACCTTGCACAGTTAGGACCAGGGAGCATGGGTTCTATTTAATTGGGGGTCAGCGATTTGTGGTGCTGCCTGGCAGGAGCTTAGGAACGTAAATTGGGAAATGATGCACTCGGGTTATTGCGCGACAGATATGAGAGGATTGTTTAGGGAGCACTGACACGGGGTTCAGTATAGGCTTGGCCCACTGACGCAGGGAAAGGATGACAGTGTAAAGTAACCCTGGGAGAGAAGAAATTTGGAACAACACGTCAAGAGGAAGAAAGAACGATACTAACAGAAAAGGAAGAAAGGATCAGGTAATGCTACAGCGAGTCACAATGTAGACAGAAAGGAATTTAACAATGGACTTAAAAGACATAGAGGGGATTTGAGAAATCCTTGACGAGTTGCACTGTGAAGAACAGGAGGAGACTGGAGAGAGTGTGGGCAGATCAGAGGTAAAAGAGGAAAACTTGTGTCTGGAGTCCAAAGAGGCGGTGAAGCTCCTCACTGAATACATTGATCAATGCGAACACAACGTATAAAGGCAGATATGCCAGAACATGCCGACGCTAAGAAAGAGGATGCGCTGTAAACTTGGAAAACATTACGATAGATGATTCCCCGATACCGGAAGTGATATAGTCCAGGTAATTTTGGAAGGCAAGAAAAAATATTGCTGCGCTTTTGGACAGGATATTTGTGCCTTCGCTGGCCACGGAAGTAGAACTAGATGATTGGAGGGTGGAAAATGTTGTTCATCTGTTGACGAAAGATAATAGGGGTAGTTTTTGGAATTATAGACCAGGGAGTCTTACATCGGTTGTGGGTAATCTACTGGAGAGGATTATTGAAGGAGGAACTTATGAGTATTTGGAGAGATGTAGTCTGGCTGCGGAGAGACAACATGGCATGTTGTCATTAATGAGTCAGATTGAATTATTTGAAAGTGAAAATAAAACTAACGGATGAACCAGGACAGTCGATGTGGGTGCATTAATTATGGTCAGGTGTTTGATCAGTTCCCCATAGTAGACTCATTCAGAAAGTCAGGAGGCATGGGATCGAGGGAAACCTGGCTACGTTGATTCAGTATTGGCTTCCTAACAGAAGGCAGATGATGTGGTGGACAGAGTGAATTCTGGCTGGAAGACAGAGCGCAGCCGTGTTCCTCATGCAGAGTCGAAATTCTGCTGCAGTTTACAACTCTATTGCGTGTCTGCAGTTACCAGTGCTCTCAGAAACAGGGCTGAGGAAATAATCGATTTAATCTGATCACACCGTAGCACCTGGATAATTAATGGAATTAGGGCTGAAGATGCCAGCAAATCGCTGAGTGATTGACTGCACCAGCGCGATTTCTAAACTGACCTGTCATTTACATATTACAGGGCAAATGCTACAATGACTTCAAAGCATCTTTTCCAATGGAGCCCTACAACTAGAAACCAGCATTTCAAAGTGCTCAGCAGCAGCTTCTGGTGCTTATTAAAAGAACCAGCCGTCCAAAATGGCAATCCGAATTCACAATTCAAGTACACACCAACTTATCCAAATGCCAATTTACCTCTGAATCGTGGTTTTATCATATCGGGTGTAGAAATGCTCCTTTTAACACTGAATCCACATGGCCGATGTGGAATCCGTGTCTCCCTCTGAAATCAATAATAAATGAAACACACAAAACTACACAAACTAAAAACGCAGCGAAGGCAAAGCAATAATCAGGCTCACACTTGTCTCCCTTTAAACCCATCGCAGGCAATTGGGGAATACAGAATAACCATCCAAATTACTTCAGTGTTGCAAGGACAGAGGGATCGAACAGTATCAACGACTTTCTAGATCGGTCGGTGCTGTGTGACGCTGAAGCTCTAACCCAGATACACAGTCAGACAGCCATAGGAAACCACAGCACAGAAACAGGGTCTCCAGCCCGTCAGGTCAGTGAGGAATTATTTAAATTGCCTACTGCCATCGACCTCACCCGGACCGTGGCCATCCATATCCCTCTCATCCATGTACCTCTCCAAACATCTCTTAAAGATTGGCATCGGAATCTCAATTACCATTTGTGTTGGCAGCTCTGTCTACACTCTGACCACCCTCAGGCAGAAGAATTTCCCCCTCATGTTTCCCTTAAACATGTCACATTTCACACTTCACCCATGATCGTCAGTTGTATTCTCGCCCGATATCAGTGGAGAAAACCCGCTTGTATTTACACTCTCTATACGCCTCATAATGTTGTATACCTCTATCAAATCTCCCCTCAGTCTTCTACCCGCCCGGGAATAAACTGCTAACACGTGTAATCTTTCCTTTTAATTAAAAACATTCAGTCCGTCCCAGCATTAGCCGTGTAATTTTTTCTGCATTATTTTAATCATATTTTAATCTTTCTTGCACACACTATTCCAAATTAGGCCCCAATAAAGCCTTAAACAGCAGCAAAATATCGTCCCAACTCCTGTACTCAGTACTTTGGTCTATGACGGCCAATGTCCGAAAAGTTTCTTTTACGACCTTGTGTAACAGTGCCGCAACTTTCGTTGAATTATGGACCTGCATTCCCAGATTCGTTTGCTCTGTCGTACTCCTCAGTGCCCTATTTCTCATTGAGTCAGACCCACCCTGGCTGGTCCGCCCAAAGAGCAACGTCTAACATTTGTCTGATCTAAATCCCATCTGCCATTTTTCAGGCCATTTGTCCATTGGTCCAGATCCCGCCTCATGCTCCGGGAGTATTCCTCGCTGTCAACTACATCCGTAATGTTGGTGTCATCGGCAAATTTGCTGATCCAGTTAACGACATTATTATCGAGATCGTGGATATAGATTACAAGTAACAACGGACACAGCAACGATTCCTGCGGATCTCCTCTCTCCATTAGCCTCCAATCAGAGAGACAACCATCCATTACCACACTCTAGTTTCCCCAACATAGCCAATGGCTAATCCAATTTACTACTTCATCGTGAAAGCCAAGCGACTGAACCGTCCCGACCATCCTTCCGTGTAAATCTTGCAAATTCCTTGCTGAAGTCCCTGCAGACGCATCCACTGCCTTGCTGTCAACACCATTCCTGGTTACTACGTCCTAAAGCTCTGTGAGATTGGTTAGACATGACCTACTACGCACTGGCCCATACTGACTATCGTTAATGTTCCTGTTTGTCCAGATACTTCCCTTCATACCCCATGACCAGCATAGTCTCAACACCGAGGACAATTCATCATTACATAATACTTGGCAAGTCCCTTCCAAGCAAAGCTATCGCGATCATCCAGCGGTCGGTACTAATATATATATGGTCTATTGTTTTTTTTTTATTCTCCTGCACTTTATTATCCAACGCATTGAGAGTAGTCTGGAAAAGCAAGGTGTAATTAATTAATAATTAATTTAAATAATTTTAAATAATTAATCGACTTACTTAACTATAGCAAGATACGGTACTCTCGATCAAACAAAACACTACTTAACAGTATCCACGTAATCTCGTAATATAAAACCAGATAAACCAAACAGATTAGCAGAGTTTATGCATATGTAAGCGTGTAAATATAAAACCTCAAACATCTTCAGCTTAGGTGGTAAATGATACAGTCTTACGATGGTATAGGAATGACGTCAGTTCATTTCGCGATATTAAGAGTAGAATTGAGGAGAGAGAGAGAGAGAGGTGATTTGTTTTCCAAGTAAGCTGATGTCGTTGATCGTTCAGTTGCATTCCGAAGTCCTGTTAAAGTTTTGTGATCACACAAAAGAGTACCGCCTTCACGCAGTAAAGTTATCAAAGGTTAAACGCACCGATAACATTCCACCGGCCACCCCTTTCCGACACTGCGATCAAAACCCACCCTTTCCTGGGCACTGAACGTTCATCCAGTGTCTATTTCCTCTGTATTTCTGTTCGTGTCTTCCGTGTGTCTGTGAGAAAAGTGTGAAAAGCAGGCTGACCTTGAATATATCCCAAACATGCTGAACGCCAGCTGCCCATTATATAGCCCCGCCCTTACGTAACCATGGCGACTCACGAGCTGCTCCGTGCTCTCTCTCTCTCTCTCTCTCTCTCTCTCTCTCTCTCTCTCTGAATCGATGTACACCAACTCTCTCTCTTTTTAAAGGCACAGTCCATATTGAATACACCTCAGCATCTCGTCACAGCTTTTACAGACAGCGAGGGGTGTCAGCACACTTCTCCACTGATGTGGAAATGCAATTTACTTGTAGTACCAAACTGGCATTTCTGTCTGTAACAAAATGAAACCCGTCTTGTGTCGGAGTGTTTTGCTAATAATGTTCGTGCAACATTATGCTGAGTGATCCTGAGTACCTGACTGCAGACCGCAGTCCCTACACTATGATGGCAGAATATGGCATTAAAGGCAAAACTTTTGGCAGTGCGGAGGATCAGAGGGATCTGGTTCCGAGTCCACAGAACACACAAAGCTGCTACACAGGTTGACTCTGTGGTTAAGTTGGCATATAGTGCATTAGCCTTCACCAATTGTGGGATTGAGTATAAGAGCTGAGTGGCAATGTTGCATCTATATAGGACCCTGGTCCGATCCCACTTGGAGTACTGTGCTCAGTTATAGTTGCCTCACTACAGGAAGGACATGGAAACCATAGAAAGGGTGCAGAGGAGATTTACAAGGATGTTGTCTGAATTGGGGAGCATGCCTTATGAGAATAGGTTGAGTGAACTCGGCCTTTTCTCGGAGCGATGGTGGATGAGAGGTCGCCTGACAGAGGCCTTGATAGTGTGGACAGTCAGAGACTTCCCCAGGGCTGAAATGGCTAGAATGAGAGGGCATAGTTTAAGGTGCTTGGAAGTAAGTACAGAGGATATGTCAGGGGTAAGTTTTTTTTTACACAGAGAGAGGTGAGTGCGTGGAATGAGCTGCCGGCGGCGGTGCTGGAGGCGGAAAAGATACGGTTTTTTAAGAGTCTCCTGGATGGTCACATGCTTTGAAAAAGAGGGCTGTGGGTAAAGCCTAGGTAGTTCTAAGGTAGGGACATGTTCGGCACAGCTCTGAGGGCCGAGAGGCCCATATTGTGCTGTAGGTTTTCTATGTTTCTACTCAGAAGACGGCCACTGGGTTTGCCCCACCTTCCTTTAATTTGCTCTTACTAATCAATCCCAAATGCCGATTGGCCGCTAGTTGATTGGTCACCGATTGCTCTATTGCCACTCGGACAGTGAGCCTTATTGAAGTTCCCTCCTCTCCAGATTTCCGATGTCCAGGTTGGCCACTAGTGAAAGCTACCGGACTTACCTCTCAGTGATGACCGTGTCAACACAAGCAACATGACACTGGCAACCGAGTACATTGTCTTAGACATGACACCTGCCAAATCTAATGCCACTCCCCTTCGCACTACATATGGACTGCCGTCTATGTATGCATATTGATCTGTTGTCCCCACATGTTCATTGATCTCTTTCCCTCTCTGCAATGTAAATACTCCAGTTCAAGCCATCTCCTGCGTGTGTGCTTTTATTTGATATGTAGTTACACAGACACAATGCAAGCTGACATTTGAGTACAGAAGTGATGACCATAAGTTTCTCCATTCCTCCAACCCTGAGACAATTTCAGATCTAGATTCTTTGTTGTTCTCACAGTTCCAGTCCAAGAAATACATTTGTCTCTTTCACATTTTGCAAGTGTCATGTAAGAAACGGCAAGAAGAAAATACACAGAAATAACTGTTACTAAAAATTTTATTGGTGGCTTATTATACAAATGCCCCAAGTGAACATGCTGTACCTATGTGCACGCAATGCAACAAGGACTGCTCACTTGGAATAACTTTACAATTGACTTAAATTGTGGTGCTCCTGGCAATATTGTAATGTCATTATGGGTGCATTAATAATTAGGCTGAGTGATGACACCTAACAGCTTTTCAAATATTTGTAGAATGTAGAAAGGCACCAACTCTATGAATTAATGTATACTCCTATAGAATTTAGGAATTAAACCTCTTACATTGCATAAACAACTGATTAACACATGTGCACAAACTGCATTACATTCCAACAGTTGCTACATCCTCTCATGACTCATGTGGTCCTCTCCGTGGATGCAGACTTCTGGGGAGAACGAACACATTTCAGATTAGCATCATGCACCGCATCCCACATCAGTAGCAGTTCGAAAGGCCGAAAACGGTGCACTAGCAGCAACTCACGGTAATAGCAAGGATTGAAGGATTCATCTTGGGTTGAAGGAACCCTGACTCCAGCTGTCCTAAATCCGCTATGGGAGTGTGGGGCTAGTCCAGCCTTGGCCAGACACATCCCCAAAAATACATCATCAATGGGGTATAGTTCAAGGTCTTGGGCTATGTGGAAAATGATGTGAGCTGTATACACAGACATAAGTATGCCCGCTCCACCAATGTATGGTGGGTACGACTTAATGGTGGTCACTATTTCTGGCACATAATACTTGCTCGACATCTGGCGTTTGGGTCCAAACCCATAAATGAGACGGCCCACAAACAGGTGTTGGTGAACCTTCATGTCTAGCAAGTAATCAACCATGTTATCGGTATTGGCAAATACATCATCATCTCCATTGAAGATGAATTTAGCACTGGGGCAAAATTCACTGACCCACTGCAGCAACTTGTATTGTTTGAGGGTGAGGTTGAAAAAGGTATCCAAGAAATCCCATTGTAGGATATCTCTGTGTTCTCTGTTTTCCATGGCTAACAGCTGATTCAATTTCCTACTTTCTTTTTGGTCAGGAGAGACACCAGAAATAAAGACTCTCTTAATTAGGACCCCATTGAATTCGCGTTCTCTGCCCCAGGTCTTCCTTATCATTTCCCGCCGATCCTGGTTTAAAGGGTGAGATTTGATGACCAGGAGCAGGAAGACATTCTGAGATTCTTCTCGACCACCACATTTGTCTGGAACATTTTGAATCATGTCAAATTCTCGACAGTGTTTATACATCAAGAAGTTTTTTATGTGCTCTTTCTCTTGATGAAATGAGGACAGGTGCAGCAATGTCCTGTTCGCGTGGCACTTTGGCTTGAGCACTGATTCAGTTGCATCACCGGTAACAACCTTGGGCAGGTCATTGCGATGAACAGTTTCTGCAACATCAATCTCTCGACGTTGGTCATTATCCCAGAACACGAATAACAATCGCAGAGTAATAACAACACCCAGCACTACTTTCTCATAGAATCGCCAATGTCCGCTCATCTTTCACCTGAAGTAGAGAAAAATATGGATTAATTCAAAGTACTTTACATTTACATGATGCTTTAGAAGAATGGGAAGTTTAAACTATAATGAGGTTCACTAATGCTTTGTAATATTGACCCCAAAATGGTGGTGAGGTAAGGAATAGGCAGAGCCCTACACGCTGCTGAAAGTTTAATTGACCTGAAGCATTCCATCCCAGCAGAAAAACAAATCTACCTATCGGATACCATCTCTGTCATTAAAATGAAAATCGCATAGTTTATTTCTGGGCCTTAAAGGTATATGATTCCAAAGGGTTTATTGCACCTCGCTTCACAGCTCTCGTCACTCCTCTCAGGGCTTAAACTGAGCTGGGCAAGACATAGAGCAATATAAAACAATGCAGGGATTTTGGCCCATGATGTTGCACCGAACTTTTAATCTGCTCAAAGATCAATTGATCCTTACTCTCTCAAATAGCTGTCCATTTCTTTCATCCATGTGTCTATCTAAAAGCCTCTTAAATCTCACTGATTCATCTGCCCTTTTCACTACCCAGGCTGCGCATTCCATACAACCACCATTTTCTTTTTGTTAAAAAAAAATACTTCTGACAAACCCCTATACATTTCTCTAATCACCTTAACATTATGCCCCCTCATATTAGTCATTTCCACCCTGGGAAAATGTTGTTGCCTCTCCATTCTATCTATGCCTCTTACCAGCTTATACGCCTCTATCAAATCACCTCTCCCCAATTCCCCACCCCCACCTTTATTCTGAAGAGTAAGTTCCCAGCTCGCTCACCATTCAGATTGAGTTCACAGGTTACTGATACTATGGAAGATGATGTATTATTGACCATTGATTAGTAACTGAATATAAGGCAGTGCAGGGAAGGTAACGTGTTAGCATAGCTACTGCAAACATCTGATTTTCATTGTATTTTAACTCACAGCAGAATAGGGCAGATAGTTAGCATGATCCACAATGTGTATGTGTAAACCCTTGGATGCCAGGAGCCCTGAAAAGACACCAGTGACTGATAGCAGAACGATGTGTACAAGTAAAAGTATTTGCACTGGGATGCAACTTGTGTCACTTTAGAATTAAGGAATACTAGAGTAATGCAGGCTAAACAGGCCATTCGGCTCAAATGGTCCATACCAACCACAGCATCCTCCCTGCTAGTCGCACATGTCTAGTTTGGTCCATAACTCTCCAAGCCTCTCCCTTCCATGTACATGTCCAAATGCCGGTTAAATGATGCAGTTGAACCCACTTCAACCACTTCCTCTGGTAACTTCTTCCGGGTACTCACTGTCCTTAGTGTACAGAGGTTGTTCCCAAGGTCTCTTTTCAATTATTCCCCTCCTCTCCTCTCTCTGTGACTTTTCATTTCATGCTCTCCAACTCTCCAATAATGACGATCTACCTTATCAATACCCCCTTATGATTTTAAACTTCTGAGGTCACCTCTCATTCTCCAAGGAATAAAGGTCCAGCATGGCCAGCCTCACTGTAACCCAGACCCTCTAGTCCAGAAAGCATCCTCGTAAATTTCTTCTGCACCCTCTCCAACTTGACAGCGTCCTTCCTATAACAGGGTAAGCAAAATTGTAGATAATATTCCAAAAGTGGTCTCACAACAAATTATATTACTGCAAATAATCACCCGCTCCTACACTCTGCACCATAGCTGATAAAGGCAAGCATGCTAAACGCGTTTTTTTTCTCACAATCCTGCCTTTTAGTGAACTATGCACGTGTCAGTGCCTTGCCATTCACTGTACAAGTCCTACTTCATCTGAATGTCCATCACCTCACATATAACCATATAACAATTACAGCACGGAAACAGGCCATCTCAGCCCTTCTAGTCCGTGTCGAATGCATACTCTCACGTAGTCCCACCGATCGGCTCTTAGCCCATAACCCCCCATTCCTTTCCTGTCCATGTTCCTGTCCAATTTTTTTTTTAAATGACAATATCGAACCTGCCTCTGCCACTTCTACTGCCACCTTGTTCCACACAGCTACTACTCTCCGAGTAAAGAAGTTCCCCGGCGTGTTAAACCTAAACTTTTACCCCCAAACTCTCAACTCATGTTCTCTTGTTTGAATCTCCACTACTCTCAATGGGAAAAAAGCCTATCCACGTCAACTCTATCTACCCCCCTCATAATTTTATATACCTCTATCAAGTCCTCATTCAACCTTGTAAGCTCCAAAGAGTAAAGATCTAACTTGTTCAACCTTTCTCTGTAACTTTGGTGCTGAAACCCAGGTAACATTCTAGTAAATCTTCTTTGTACTCTATTTTGTTGACTGCTTTCCTATAATTCGGTGACCAGAACTGTACACAATACTCTATATTTGGACTCAGCAAAGCCTTGTACAATTTTAGCATTACAGCCCAACTCCTATACTCAATGCTGTGATTTATAAAGGCCAGCATACCAAAAGCTTTCTTCACCACCCGATCCACGAGATTCCACCTTCAGGGAACTGTGCACCATTATTCCTAGATCACCCTGTTCTACTGCATTCCTCAATGCCCTACCATTTAACATGATTGTCCTATTTTGAATAGTCCTAACAAAATGCAGCACCTCACACTTATCAGTCTTAAACTCCATTTGCCATCTTTCAGTCTACTCTTCTAACTGGCCTAAATCTCTCTGTCAGCTTTGAAAACCGACGTCATTATCCACAACGCCACCTATCTTAGTATCATCAGCATACTTACTAATCCAATTTACCACCCCATCATCCAGGTCATTTATGTATATGACAAACAACACTGGACCCAGTACATATCCCTGCCGCACACCACTAGTCACCGGCCTCCAACCTGACAAAGAGTTATCCACCACTACTTTCTGGCATCTCCCATCCAGCCACTGTTGAATCCATTTTACTACTTCAATATTAATACTTAAAGATTGAACCTTCCTAACTAACCATCCGTGTAGAACCTTGTCAAAGACCTTAGTGAACTCCATATAGACAACCTCCACTGCTTTACCCTCATCAACTTTCCTCGTAACCTCTTCAAAAATTCAATAAGATCTGCGGACGTCGCGTGCTGCCATAGGATCAAGACGTTGGGAATCCAGCTCCCTCGTAAAAAGTAATGAAATAAGGTTTAAATGAAGAAGAGTTAACAAATATCTACTAGAAACTATTTATAAATAATTCAGTATTATCTTCTGATATGGCTCCAAAACCGAAACAGAAGAAAGCTACTACTTCGAAGACTGCGCAAATCGGCGTGGGAAAAGGCCTAACCGTATCGGCGAAGCCTCGGACTCAAGTTGGATCTCCTCCAAGCGAAGTGCATGGCACTTCTGTTGATGCGGGACAGGAATTTGCAGCAACGTCGGCGGTCTCTAAATGAAACGGCAAGAACAATGCATGCGCGAAGAAACAAGTATGCATGAACAGATATCAGCAAAAGTAACAAAACTACAAATCCCAACTACGGCTAGAAGCGAACCTGGAAGTATATCGGAAGTGGAGTCAGACTCTGTGGGAGATTCAGAGGAAGAAGAAGAGGAAAAGATAATGGAGATTAAAGGAGTCATAAAAGATATCCTGATATATATTATAAATGAATTAAAAGCTATAAGAAGGATGAAGAACACACTCGATAATGTGGTGGAAAAACAAAAGAAGATGGATAATAAAGTTGAAGAAAAGGAAGTAAAAGTGGAAGAAAATACTGAAAGAATAGATAAGATACAAGACAATAATCTATCCTGGACAATAAAAAGAAAACGGATGTTGGAAAAAATAGATGCGCTTGAAAACTCAAGTGCACGAAATAATATCAAAATTGTTGGTCTTATGGAGGGTACAGCGGAAGAAAATCCAATAAAATTCTTTCAAGAATGGATTCCGAAAATTTTGGAAATGAAAGAAGGAAGCCAAGTAATTGAAATTGAAAGAGCACAAAGAGCTTTAAGACCAAGACCTCAGCAAGATCAAAATCCGAGATCAATTTTGATAAAATGCTTAAGGGAGCAAGGTAAAGAAGTGATCTTGAAGGCAGCTACTCAAGGTGCTAAAAAGTGAAATGGGCCATTGATAATAGAAGATAAAAGTTTTTTTTTATCCGGACATAAGTTACGATCTTCTGAAGAGGCGGAAGGAATTTAATCCAGTGCAAAAATATTTCTGGGAAAAGGGCTATAAATTTTTATTGAGCTACCCAGCAAAATTGATAATTTTTCTGGATAACAAAGAAAGAAGATTTTTCGTTGACTACCGGAAAGCAGAGAAACTTGTATAAGAATTACCTGATGTCCACGAAGAGGAGTAAAGAATTATAGAAATGAAGTGGACTAATGAAGAAGAATGAAACAAGGTTGGACTTGACAGACATTTATAAGGGAAAAAATAGTTGAGTATGAATTGGGAGCAGAGACATTAATTATTTTCTTTTGTTTCTTCACTAATATATTTTCTTTTTTTTTTTGCGAGGGAGTTGGAGGAGCTCCTGATCGATGGCTGCGAGTTTCACTTGTACAATCATGGCGATTGCCATGACCCGTAAGTGGGGGGGGGGAAGTAATGTTGTGTTCTTTTTATTCGCAACATTAGTGAGGGAGTATTTTGGGTTTTTTTCCTTATATATAAGTTACCTTTCTTCTATTAGTCTTCTTTTTTTGCCTGGTTGGTTGGGGAGAGACTCATAGCAACATGGAGAATTTCAAAGAGTTCCCAATGTATTATGAATGATTAATTTACTTATTTTTTTTAAGTTTTAATGTTAATGCACTTAATGGACCTGTGAAAAGAAAAAGAGTTTTAACATATATTAAGAAAATTAAAGTAGGTATAGCTTTTTTACAAGAAACACATTTATCAGAAACAGAACATAAGAAATTAAAGAGAGATTGGGTTGCAAATGTCATTGCAGCTTCATTTAATTCAAAATCAAGAGGAGTTGCAATTTTGGTTAATAAATCTTTACCAATTAAAATATAAAATGTAGTAATTGATTCTGTGGGGAGATATGTGATTATACATTGTCAATTTATTTCAGAATTATGGACTTGTATGAACATTTATGCACCCAATGAAAATGATGTAAAATTCATACAAGAAGTTTTGTTTTGAACTTGGCTGATGCACATGATAAAATATTAATAGGTGGAGCTTTTAATTTTTGTTTAGATCCAGTTTTGGATAGGTCAACTAAAGTTGCTACAAAATCAAAAGTAATAAAACTAACTTTATTATAAATGAAAGATTTAAACCTGATTGATATATGGAGAAAAAATAATCCAAGAGAAAGAGATTATTCATTTTATTCAAATAGACATAAAACTTACTAAAGGGTTGATTTTTTTATTATCAAAAAATATTCAAGATAGAGTGAAAAGTGTGGAATATAAAGCAATAATTCCCCTTGATAATAATGATAATGATGGATAAGGAGAAATCGATCTCTTGATGGAGATTTAATTCAATTTTATTAAAACGTCAAGACTTTTGTTATTTTATGAAAAAACAGATTCAAATTTTTTTAATACACATTTACATTCAGTTCAGGATAAAATTGTATTATGGGAAGCGATGAAAGCATATTTAAGGTGTCAGATTATAAGTTATACATCTAAAATTAAGAAGGAATATTTGGCAGAAATAGATCAATTAGAAAAAGATATCATAAAGTTAGAAAAAGAATCTCAAAGATATATGACTGAAGAAAAACGAAGACAATTTTAAATAAAAAAAACTACAATATAATACACCAGACATAT
Source organism: Hypanus sabinus (assembly GCF_030144855.1). Lineage (NCBI taxonomy): Eukaryota > Metazoa > Chordata > Chondrichthyes > Myliobatiformes > Dasyatidae > Hypanus > Hypanus sabinus. The sequence goes on from NW_026781341.1 coordinate 1,641,739, forward strand.
CGTACAGAAAAAGTAATTATCAGAACTAAACAGAAATATTATGAATTAGGTGAAAGATCTCATAAGATTCTTGCTTGGCAGTTGAAAACAGAACAGGCTTCTAAAACAATAAATGCAATTAGAACAAGTGTGTATAAGGTCACTTACAAATTAATGAAACTAAAAAGAAATTATACTGAACTATATCAATCAGAATCACAAAATACGATTACTGAGATAGATACATTTTTATCATAAATAACCCTTCCAAAATTAAATTTGGAAGAACAGAAAGGATTAGATATGCCCTTTACATTAAAAGAGGTTGAAGAAGCTTTAGGATCACTTCAGAGTAATAAATCCCCAGGAGAAGATGGTTTTCCTCCTGAATTTCATAAGGTTTAAAGATTGATTAATTCCTCCTTTTATGGAAGAAATATATCAAGTGCAAAGAATGCAGTTTTAACAGCGATTATAACTGTTCTGCCAAAAAAAGATAGAGATCCTTTAAACCCAACATCATATAGGCCTACTTCTTTGTTGAATACAGATTATAAAATAATAGCAACATTTTATCTAAAGGAATATCTAAATATTTACCAAAATTAATACATATGGATAAACAGGTTTTATTAAAAACAGACAATCAATGGATAATATAAGCCAGTTACTTAGTATAATTCATTTGGCACAAAAAAGAGAGAAAATGAGTGTGGCAGTTGCTTTGGATGTAGAAAAAGCATTTAATAGATTGGAATGGGATTTTTTATTTAAGGTATTGGAAAAATATGAGTTAGGAAAATCTTTTATACAATGCATTTAAACCAGAAATACTAATCCTCAAGCTAAAGTAGTTACAAATGGTCAGATTTCAACACCATTTTGCTTAACGAGGTCAACTAGGCTGCCCATTATCACCTGCTTTATTTGGATTGGCAATAGTACCATTAGCTGAATTAATTAGAACAGATTCAGACATTGGGGGCTTCAGAGTTAATCAAGAAGAATATAAGATTAATTTATTTGCTAATGATGTTTTGATTTATTTAACAAACCCATTGCAATCTTTGCAAAGATTATCTTTTAGATTGGAAGAATATGGGTATCAGGGTATAAAGTAAATTGGGATAAAAGTGAAATTTTACCCCTTACCAAAGGAAATTATAATCAATGTCGATTAGTAACTCAATTTCGATGGTAATAAATGGGGTAAAATATATAGGTATTAGAGTTGATAATGATGTAAAAAAATTATACGAACAAAATTATTTGCCATTATTAAAAAAATAAAAGAGGATCTTGATAAATGGATTATGTTACCAATAACATTAATAGGTAGAGTTAATGCTGTAAAAAAGAATATATTTCCTAGATTGCAATATTTATTCCAAACTTTACCAATACAATTACCTCAGAAGTTTTTCAAGAACTGAATAGATATGTAAGGAAATTTCTTTGGAAAGGAAAGAAGTCAAGAATATCGTTGGAAAAATTGACATGTATATTTGATTTAGGAGGGTTACAAATTGCAAATTTTAAGAATTATTGTTATGCAAATCAACTTAGATTTATTGCGTCTTTTTTGATGAAGAAAAGCCAGCATGGATTAGAATAGAATTAGATAAGCTAGGAGAAAACATACCAGATGATTTTATATATAAATGGGAATCCAAATGGATAAGGGAAAAAAATCTCCTATATTAAGACACTTGATTGATTTATGGAATGGTAAATATGGACGATGAGATAAAGAAATCTTTATTAGCAAAAAGAACTTTAATTCAAAATAGGCTTATTCCTTTTACAATGGATAATAAACTTTTATATAATTCGTTCCAAAATGGGATTAAATATATAGGTGAGTGTTTTGAATGAGGTATATTGATGTCGGTTGATCAATTAAAAAATAAATATAAAATATCAAAGAACACTCTTTTCTGTTATTTTCAATTAAAGGATTATTTACGAGAAAAGCTGGTCAAACAATGTTCATGCCAAAACCTAGTGAAATAGAAATATTAATTCAAAAAGTAAAAATTAAAGAAATACATCTTGTATGAACAATTTGATTCAAAAACAGATAATTAAATCAGGAATTCATAAATCAAGACAAAAATGGGAATCTGATTTGAATGTTAAAATTGATGGAAAAAGCTGGTCAAGATTATGTTCTGATAGTATGATAAATACAATAAATGTTCGACTTAGATTAATACAATATAATTTTACATCAATGATATATAACACCACAGAAAATAAATAGATTAAATTCAAATATGTCTGACCAATGTTTTCGCTGTAATCAAGAAATTGGTACTTTTTTACATACTACTTGGTCTTGTTTTAAGATTCAACCATTTTGGATAAATCTGAGACTTTTATTGGAACAAATTATTGGAATACAACTCCCACATAGTCCAGTATTATTTTTATTAGGATACATTGAAGGGACAATACCGAAACTTAAATTGAATAAGTATCAGAAAAAAATTATAAAAATTGCATTGGCAGTAGCCAAAAAAGTTATCGCAGTTACATGGAAATCTGATTATATTTAACTATGGATCGTTGGAATAATGAAATACATAGTTGTATTCCACTTGAAAAAATTACATACAATCTCAAAAATGAATATGATATATTTTTGAAAATTTGGCTCCCATACCTACAAAGGATGGAATTAAATACATAGGTCCTTTGGAGATAAAATTATAAAGTAATTGGGGAAAGTAAAAATAAATATTAAAATTATTTTGAACTTCATGGAGCATGTGGGGATCCTCCGGTATCCAGGCAATCCTTCTCTTCTTTCTTTCTTTTTTTTCTTTCTTTAGACAAGCGTTAAGGGGGGAGGGTTAAGGGGAGGGGAGAGGGTTAATATTATTTTTCTTTTTCTTACTATTTTATAACCTCATTTATTCTTTGTAAATTTCTAAAAATGTAATAAATTTTTAGAAATTTTTAAGAAATTCAATAAGATCTGTCAAACATGGCCTTCTACGCACCAATCCATGTTGACTGTTCCTAACCAGACCCTGTCTGTCCAGATAATTATATATACCATCTCTAAGAATACTTTCCATTAATTTACCCATCATTCATGTCATAATTACAGGCCTAGACTTGCGAGGTTTACTTTTAGAACCCTTTTTAAACAATGGAACCACATGAGCAATACGCAATTCCTCCGGCACCATCCCCGTTTATAATGACATTTGAAACATTTCCGTCAGAGCCCCTGCTATTTCTGCACTAACTTCCCTCAAATTCCCAGGAAATATCCTATCAGGTCCTGGAGACTTATCCACTATCCTTAATAGCGCCAGCACTTCCTCTTCTTTAAACAGCTCGGGTATTTGCAAAGTAATGGTGATAGCGGGGTAACACACCGACGGGAGTAATGTAAATAGAACCGGTAGTCATGAAAGTCATCTGATTGATAAGGTTATTTATTTCCAGTAAGTGAACACTAATCAGATGGTGAAATATGTTGTACTCTTTTGGCTGAGGCTATGTCCAGTTTGCAATCTCCACTTAGCTGCTGCCTTGCCCATCATTGTAATGGCCCCATTGTGGACATATATTTAAGTTTGCTTTATAAAGTTGTTGAGTGAGATCGGTGATGCTGCACGTTACCGGGACACGGTTAAATCTGGCGAAAGTGAATGTCCAGTGTTCAAAAGAAAAGATTGTTCCAAAATCATAACTTTTTACCAGAGTTCACATGGCCCATCCTGCTGCTGTGTCTTTCCTATATCCATATAACATATAACAATCACAGCACGGAAACAGGCCATCTCGGCCCACAGCGATAAGCACACAGCGATTTCTGCCCTCAGCTGTCACTGAAGTTTATAGTCTGACAGTACATTGGTCCCAAAGTAAACAATAAATTAATGCGAAATGACACCACCCGATCTGAACCAGGATGCGGGTCGCGGTTGCTCCCTGGAGCTGATCGATTTGTCGTGAGATACAGGTGCTCGGATTCGCTGGAAACAGAACCAGGAGCTCAGCACAGAGTAAACACGGAGACTGTACTGTGTGGGCAACTTTACGATAAGTTAATGCGTCCACTTGTGATGGCAGGAATTCTAGTTTTTCTACCATTTCATTACTGTCTTTAAAATAGTGTGGTTTTGCGGATCCGCCTGATTTTTCTGCAGGAGTGAGTGTGCTATTCTAGCAAAGACAGCAAGTATCTGTCAGTGATATTTAAAATAAAACTTGCTGATTTAAATGTCATTGGCTGTTGACAACGAATGTCTGTGTGCACTGTATTGTGTTCCTCCGGTACCCAGTAATACAGCCACTGACTCTATGTCCGTGGTCTCCTATTGCCGGAGCCCATTTGGTTCAATGTTCGACACGTTACGCGTCCAGCGATGCCTCTCCGCACAGTGCAGGAGTAACGTGCTTATTTGAGTTACTGTTGTCTTCCTGGCAGATTGAATCGATCCCGCCTTTCTCCACCGACCTCTCTCATTACTAAGACGTTTTTGCTGTCAGAATTGCCGCAACCTGATTCATTTCCCAGCACCATTCTCCGCAAAACTGAGACTGTTGAACTTGACAATCCCAGGATTTCAGCAGTTCCTGCGATATTCAAACTGAACCGTCTGAAACAACAAATATTCCACCCTAAAATCATCCAGATCACATTTCATCTCCATTGTGATGTTTGCTGGAGACAGAACGTACCCTTTACGAAAGAACATGATAGGGAGAGACCGGCTGATAAAGCTGTGGGTTTAGTTAATGATTATCACCAGGAGCTGACTGAACATTAACCAGGGTGTGTTCATTACTTACAGAACCCGTAACACAGCCTCACAGGGACAGGGTGGTAACAGAACCTGGAGCCGCGGTACAAGGTAAGAAGCGCTATATACTGAAATATAAACATCATAAAGATATTTAGACACTTTTATGAACACGAATGGGATTGATAACATATTGTGTTCATCGACATTAGAACTGTAGCGACTCGCTGTTAAATGAATTAATAATTCCCTGCATCTAACTGAATGCATTGACTTGCTGTGGGGGGAGGCGATGTGAGGAGTTGATAGTTCCATTATATAGTCGGTTGCTGAGACCTGTTGTGGATCACCGCCTGCAGTGTTGTTTCGCTTCTGTCAGAAGTCAGTGGCGAGGTGGGAAATCGAGAGAAGGTTTACCAGACAGATATTTGTCCCTGCGAGATTTTGTATGAGGAATCTGTTGTGATCTTGACTTGTGGTGTGACATAAAACAGGGGCTTGTACACATTACAGTTTTTTTTTTAAACAACAATATACTTCATTGTATCCGCGGTAATTTGGTATAATGAGTGGGAACTTCGATGGGACAAAGTATCCCGCGGAGTTTGACAGGGAAGTGTACAAAATTGTTCCTGTTGTGTGAGGATCTGAAACCAGGCACCGCCAGTTGAAGACAGTTGAGATGTTTTCCCTCTCTCTGTGGGTCCAGCGTGTCATGGGAATGACCGGCCTCAATATTCAGGAGACAGAATATTCATCACACAGTAAGGAGAAACGGCTCCGGTATCTGTAAATGTGAGGGCGGGGAAGCACACCAGCGGGAGGAAAGTAAACAGACACATTCGTCATATTTTATCTGATTAATAATTTTATTTATTTCCAGTAAGTGAACACTGATCTGTGGAAATATATTCTTATCTTGCTGTACTCTTTAGGGCGTGGTTATTTCCAGACCGTTGCTGCCTTGCCCATTATTATAGAGGCCCCATTGTGGACAAATATTGAAGGTTGCTTTATAAACGGTCCGACTCTGATGTCAGTGCAGCTGCAGCAGATGGGGTACCGTCACACCTGGCGAAAGCGACTGTCCACTGTTCACAAGGAAGAGTATTCCCAACCAGAGTTGATAGAGTCCGTCCTGCTGGTGTCTCTCTCTAATAAACCCATATTGAACTTTGCCCTCAGCTGTCACTGGGCTTTTCAGTCTGAGAATAAACTGGTCCAGAACTAAACAATAAATTAATTCGATCAGACCAACCGAAAGGAAACAGGAACCCTGGAGCAGACTGAATTGGAAAGAGATTCTGGATGTAATCTTTGTCACTGTGCACCGAAGTACAATCGTAAGCCGGTACCGAACGACACAATACAACCATTTGCCTGACTGAGGTTTGGTGTCCTTCAGTTCAAGCACTGGGGAGCGGGGTGTGGAGTTACATCCCGATCAGTGTGAGGTCCGGGTTGCTGAGCGTGATCTCAACTGAACGTTCCGCAGGGTGGGCCCAGGGAATTCACTGGGAACGGAATCAAGAGCTCGGCACTTGTTTATTTGTTTCGCTCTGTATGTTTTTGTGCTACCTTGCGCAAAGGTAGAGTCTATCTTAAGACTATCTGAAATAAAACTTTCTGAAGTACATCTCACGGTCACCTCCTGTACCTAATAGTGTGGCCGCTGAGTGTATGTCCGTGGTCTTCTGCAGCTGTAAGCCGCCCAGTTCAGTCTTCGCCATGTTACACGTTCAGTGATGCCTCTCTGCACGCTATTGTTGTAGCGTGGTTATTTGAGATACTGTCGTCTTCCTGACATATAGAATCAGTCTGGCCTTTTCCCTTCGATCTCTCTCATTCATAAGGAGTCTTTGCTCACGGAACTGCCGCAGCCTTACTTCTTTTCTGTGCTGTTCTCCGCAAACTGAAACTGCTGAAGGCGACAATCCCAGGAAATCCGCAGTTTCTGCGATATTATAAACTGCGCCGTCTGGCATTAACAACCATTCCACGTCCTAAGTCACTGAGATCACATTTCATCCCCATTCTGATGTGTTTGAGAGACCGAACGTACCCTGTTCCAAGGACTAGGAGAAGGAGAGACCCGCTGATGAAGCTCTGAGTTTAGTTAATGATTATCACCAGGAGCAGACTGAACATGAACTAGCGTGTGTCCATTACTTACAGAACCCGTAACACAGCCTCACTGGGACAGGGTGGTAACAGAACCTGGAGCCGCGGTACACGGTAAGAAGCTCTGTATACTGAAATATAAACATCATAAAGCCCGTTAGCCACTTCTGTGAACACTTAAATGAGATTGAGAACGTATTGGTGGATTGAACAGTAGAACTGTAGGTGAATCGCTTTTGAAAGAAATAATAATTCCCTTCGACTAATTAGATCAACTTCCTGTGCATGCCCGGCGGGAAACTGGTGTAGTTGGAAGTGTTAATGGAAACGTCGCACTTTCAATGCAGTTGCGAATGAACAGCAAAGGCGAGGAAGGAGCTAGCTTCCAGATGTTGGGAACTGTCCCCGGGCTACAGTTTCCAGCAGGAGGCCGGCCTCTCCACACCCGGGGCTTTACTGATCGCTGACTGACGGAACCGAGGATTCGCTTTGTTTATTCCTTCGCTGGCGGGATCGACTCTGTTACGAATGTGCCACACCTCTGAGGGGCAAAGGGTACAAAGTCGCCCCCTCCTTTTTGAGAATCGCAAGATCACTATTATTTCGGGTCTGGGACCCAGGAAATGAGTGAGAATCGACAAGGTTTGGAATGTGTCCTGGCCTCAGCGAGACAAAGCCACGGATAACGGCCATTGTCTCTGGGAGACGGAATTGTGTATTGAGTACTGTACTATTCATTGAAGCCCTCAGGGGATGACCAGAGTGGGCTGGTTGAGGGATTGCATCATCCCAACCTGATTGACATCTGAGACCCCGTGAATAAGGATAAAAGAGGGTCTGGGGAACAACCCCTTCAGACGCACCAGGAGAAACGCTAGGAATCCCGTGACAGCGTTTAATAGCGTCAGCCGGTGGGGGGTTCGTGTGCGTCCTTTCCCTTGCCTGGGATTGGCGGCCTTACCACGGAAGAACGGCTTAGCTAAAGGAGAGGCCACAAGTGAACGGCCACACCAACGAGACTCTGACGGATCGAAATCATAAAAGGAATTGGCAAGTTTCTCCAAATCTCTCTCTCTCTCCAACCAAAGGCTGCAGCCGCGTGAACAGAGTGACTTTTATATTTCCATCGGACAATACATTCTCCAAATCTCTCTCTCTCTCTCTCTCTCTCTCTCTCTCTCTCTCTCTCTCTCTCTCTCTCTCTCTCTCTCTCTCTCTCTCTCTCTCTCTCTCTCTCTCTCTCTCTCTCTCTCTCTCTCTCTCTCTCTCTCTCTCTCTTTCTTTCTCTCCAACCAAAGGCTGCAGCCTGAATGAACAGAGTGACTTTTATATTTCCATCGGACAATACATTTTCCCCTGGACAACGATACAGCCACTTCTTATTGATTATTATCATACCCGCACTTTTAGATATAGTATTGACGACGTATATTATCTGTATGTTTGCATTGATATTATTTTTGTGTATTTTTACCAATAAATACTGTTAAAAATCCTATCATCAGACTTCAAAGGACCTCTCTGTCTTTGCTGGTAAGTGACCCAGTTACGAGGTTCGTAACAACACTATCTGTCCATCCTAGGCGTCATTTCGGTCGGTAGCTGCAGGGAGAGGGTGAATTTATGAGAACTACCCACATTGCAGATTATAGCGAGGGGAGGGGGGATTTAAAGAGCTGATGGTCCCATTATATAATCGGTTGTAGAGACCTGTAGTGGATCACCGCCGGCAGTGTTGATGCCCTTCTGTCAGAAGTGTGTGGGTAGGTGAGAGATCTAAAGAAGGTTTAACAGAGAGTTATCTGCATCTTGTCAGTTGTCCTGTGATGAAGCCTTTGTGATCTTGGCTTTTTTCAGTGATTGAGAAGAATTCGACATGACCTAAGTTTACAGGGTGGTCTATACATCGCAGTCTTTTTTTTTAAACAAAAACAAGGTACTTGATTGCATCGATAGCAGTTTGGTAAAATCAGTGGGGTCTTTGATGAGACATAAAGTATCCCGCGGCGTCTTGACAGGGACGTGAACAAAATAGTCTCTGTTGTGGGAGAACTGAAACTGGCTATCGCCAGTTGTAGACAGTTGAGTTGTTTTTTTTTCTCTCTGGGTCTAGTGTCTCATTGGAATGACCTCCTCAATATTCAGGAGAAGCACATTATTGCAAATAATTCAGTAACCTCTGCAGTGTAATGGTCCTTGAAGGACATGTGAGTGAAATGTTACAGGTGAGAGGCAGGATTAAGGCGCTGAGATCCCAAATTGAACTAGGTCGGTCACAGTAAATTCAGCATATGAATTTTATTAAATCTCGCTTCAACATCCTCTGGCTGACAAAAACACATCCAGTGAATTTAATGTTAAAGGGATTTTCATCATTCAGTAAACATAGCACCCCCCATAACACCCCCCCCCCATCCCCGTGAGGCAACTTTCAGGGATCTGAACGGGAGGAACGCAAATAGACCCATTAGTGATAATTTTATCTGCTTGATCAGGTCACTTATCTCCAGCAAATGAACGCTCATCTGAAGGTGAAATATATTTTTATCTTCTTGTACTTTTTAGGGCGAGGTTATCTCCAGATTGTAATCTCGACACAGTTGCCGCCTTGCGCATTATTTTACTGGCCCCATTGTTGACAATTGTTGAAATTTGCTTTATAAAAGGGCTGACTCTGAGATCAGTGGAGCTCCAGGCAGTGGAAGCACAGTTAAATCTGGTGAAATTGAAGGTCCAGAGTTCAAAAGAAAATATTATTCCAAAAGCATAACTTTTCACCCGACTTCACATTGCCCGTCCTGCTGCTGTGCCTTTCCAATAAGCCCACAGCGATCTTTGCCTTTGGCTGTCACTACCGTTTTTAGTCTGAAAATAAATTGATCCTCAAGTATACAATAAATTAATGCCAAGAGAAAGTCTGCAGTACCTGGGAATCCAAACAACAAACACAAAATGCTGGAGGAACTCAGCAAGCCAAGAAGCATCTACAGAAAGGAGTACAGTCGAAGTTTCGGGCCCAAACCCTTCAGCAGGACTGGAGAAAACCAAAAAAAGAAAGATGTTTGTTCAGAGCTAGAAGGAGAGGGAAGGGGTTGGAGGAAGAAGCAGAAAGTGGTAGGTGAAACAGGGAGGGGGAGGTATGACATAAAATGCTGGGAAATTGATTGGTGAAAGTGATACACGGCCGGAGAAGTGGGAATCTGATAGGAAAGGACAGAATGCCAGGGGAAAAGAAAAATACACCGGAGAGAGGCAATAGGCAGGTAAAGAGTTAAGGCCAGAGAGGGAAAGGGGAATGGGGAATGATGAAGTGAGGGGAGCTATTACCTGAAGTTTGTGAAATTAGTGTTGATGCTATCAGTTTAGAGGCTACCTAGACGTAATATAAGGTGTTGCTCCTCCAGTCTGAATGTCGCCTCACCACAACAGTGGTGGAGACCAGGGACTGACATGTCGGAATATGCATGGGAAGTGGAATTAAAATGGCTGGCCACTGGGAGCTTCTGCTTTTTTCTGGCAGACAAAGTGCAGCTGTTCCACAACGCGGTTCTGCCGTAGGGTCTCGGCCCAAAATGTCGACTGCCCTGTTTTCCATAGATGCTGCCTAGCCCGCTGAGTTCCTCCAGCATTCAGAGCGTGTTGCAATGAATTAGTGTGATGACACCGACTGAACGGAGCCGGGTTGTGGGTCGCGGTTGCTCCCTGGCGCAGATCGAGTTGTGGACAGATACTGGAGGTAATCTGTGTCACCGTGCATTGAGGTACAATAGGAAGCCTGGACCGAACAGCACAATGGAATCATTTGCTTGAATCAGCTTTTGTGTCATATACTTAATGCGTTGTGGAGCAGGGTGTGGAATTACATGCTGACTGATGTGAAGCCCAGGTTTACATGTGTGTATTCAACTGAATCTTGCTCACGGTGTGCTCACTTACTGTTTGCACCCACTAAGTTCAGGGACTCGAACTCGCTGGAACAGAAAGAGAAGCTCAGCACCAAGTACACACAGAGACCGTACTGGGTGGGGAACGTTGTGGTGTTTCTCACCAGAAGAGGATTTCCAGTGTTTATCCTGTTCGATATTGTCTTTAAACCTGTGAGGCTTTACGGACATGGATGCTTTTTACTGTGTGTGTGTTTTTAAGGAAAACAGACATGCACCTGGCAGTGATATTTACAATGCAGAGATTACAGAATTAATGGTAATAATCTGCTTCTGCTGAATATTGAGGAGGGCATTCCAGAGACGGGAGAGAGGGGGAGAAGAGGGAAGGGGGGACAGAGATATGGGGAGAGAGGGGCAGAGGGGAGAGAGGGGGGAGAGGGAGAAGGGGGGGAGAGCTGGAGAGGCGGGGAGATGGGGAGAGAGGAGGGGAGATGTGGAGAGAGGAGAGGGGGGAAAGAGCGTAGAGTGGGAGAGAGGGGTGAGAGTGGAGAGTGGGGGCGAGTGCGGGGTGTTAGAAAGGGGGAGAGGGCGGAGAGAGGGGTGAAAAGCGTGGAGGGAGAAGAGGAGGGAGACTGTCTTCAACTGCTTTCAGTTCCTGCCAGAACAGGAACTATTCTGTCGACGTCCCCGTCAAGGCGCCTCGGGATACTTTATTTCTCATCAAATACCCCACTGATTTTTTCAAACTACAACGGATACAATCAAGTACATTGTTATTAAAAAAAAACTGCAACGTATACACCATCCGGTAAGCTTAGGTCATATCGAATTCTTCTGAATCACTGAAAAAAGCCAAGAGCACAGAGGTTTCCTCACAGGACAACACACACGGTGCAGATGTCTCTCTGTTAAAACATCTTTTGATCCACACATCTCTGAAAGAAGGGAATCAAGACTGCAGGCAGTGATCCACAACAGGTCCCACCAACCGACTAGACAATAGAACCATCACCTCTTTACACCCCTCCCCACCGTCCCCTCCCCCGCTATAACCTGCAGTGTGAGTAGTTCTCATAATTTCTTGTTATTTAGCACAGGATACGTTCTGTCTCAAACAAACATCGCAATGGAGGGGACATGTGATCTCAATGATTTTGAGAGTGGAATGTTTGTTCACGCCGGACGGTACAGTTTTATAGACAATAGGTGCAGAAGTAGGTCGTTCGGCCCTTCAAGCCATCACCGCCATTCAATGTGATCATGGCTGATCATCCACAATCAGTACCTCGCTCCTGCCCTCTTCCCATATCCCTTGACTACGCTGTCTTTAAAATCTCTATCTAATTCTTAGTTGAAAGCATCCAGAGAACTGGCCTCCACTGCATTCTGAGGCAGAACATTCCGTAGTTCCACAAGTGTCTGGGTGAAAAAGTTTTTCCTCAACTCTGTTCTAAATGGCCTACCGCCCTACCCCTTATTCTTAATCTGTGGCCTCTGATTTGGACTTCCCCAACATCGGGAACATTTTTCCTGCCTCTAGCGTGTCCAATCCCTTAATAATCTTATATGTTTCAATCCGATCCCCTCTCGTCCTCCTAAATTCCAGTGTTCCAGTGAAAACACTGTCATTCAAGCGTGAAGAAAGTTTAACTCTTTGTGGTACAGGGAAGACCGATAGAACCAATGACGCGATGTAAACTCCATTAGCTGGGGTCTCGAAGGTCGACTGTTCTTTTCTCCATAGACGCTGCCTGGCCTGCAGAGTTCCTTCAGCATTTTGTTTGTCTTGCTCAGATTTCCAGCATCTGCTGATATACCTTGTTTCAGAGAGATCGGTGACGGGTCACTGCTCCGTTGGATATTTCATATGTCACTACCGGGGTGAAAAATGCTTTCTGTTCACATTCACTAGAAATCAGCCTGGAGAGTATTTCTGGTTGACGGCAAATACATCGTTTCTCTTAATCCATTTGGACAGTAATTGCCTCGTTAACATTAACGTGTCAGAACTCCCTTCTCCCACTAAATTCACTCCCGGTTTTGACCAAATCCGAGCCTCGCTCTAAATCCTGAATAGCTGTGCAGAATCATAGACAACACTTACCTCTGATGCTGTAACCGGCCGGCGTTCAGTGTGGTCCCGGGAAATCACAGCCCACTTCCCCGGTGACCAACAATGGCCCTGCACCAGTGTGCTCACTCTGTACGGAGAGTTGAGTCTGAGCTGCTGCTCCCGAGGCCGCTGGGCTGTGATGTGTCCGCCGCTCATTACAGATGGACAGGGCCGGGTGAGCCGGGGTAGAGCGGGACTGCCACAGTCCGGGTCACACTAACTCTCACCGGCTCAGGACGGGTCTGACAGCGGGAGGAGGCGGGAGTGGGGTCAATGTCGCAACCCTAAAGAGGAAAACAAACAGGCTGCGTTAACCTTTCTGTCCGGGTTTCCGTGTGGATCTCTCCTTTTTCTTTCATCGCAACCAGTGGGAAGGTCTGAACTCCGCCCTCTGTGTAAGAAAGTCTGCCTGACATGGATAGAATTTCAGCTCAAACCTCCCTCGCCTGTTCAGGTACAGGGGCTGCATTTCTGCTGAAGTTAAAGCAAACACGTTCGACTATATATTTCTACGAACTGGAAAAAAACTGGTAGAGATGTTTGCATTTCCATCTGGACAACTATTGTCACAAGAACTCTCCTCGCCCACGGTTTCATTCCACACCGCGCCGGAAATACTTGCCGAATTTAATTCTCGTAAAAGTCATTTATTCCAAATGGCCAGAGGTTTTACCGAGGGAGGGAGTGATGCACTCACTGAAAATCGTCACATACGTTAAAATGGTCGACAGGGAGGGAAGGACGCACTGATTGAAATGAGCATGGGGGAAGGGGGGAGCTGTTTGCCAATTAAAAAATGGGAGCCTCACTCCCCTCTGTCCCCTGACCTAACTCTCACTAGCCTCATCCCTCAACCTCATCTACCCTGTCTATACCCCTCATGATTTTGTAGACTTCCATAAAATCTCCCCCAAATCGTCCGCGTTCCAAGGAACAAAGTCGTAACATATCCAATCTTCCCTTATAGCTCAGGTCCCCCAATCGCAGCAACATCCTTGTGAATTTTCCTTGTATTCTGTCAACCTTATTTACATCTTTCCTGTGGGTAGGTGACATAAACTGCAAACATACTCCAAATTAGGCCTCATAACTGTCTTATACTATGCAGTCACCTGTACTGAATACTTTAATTTATGAAGGCGAATGCGCCATAGATTTCTTTACTAACTTATCTAGGTGTGCTGCCACTTTTAGTGAGTTATGGATCCGTATTCCCGGATGCCTTTGTCCTACCGCACCCCTCAGTGCCGAACCCTTCATTGTGTAAGACCCACCCTGGTTGATCCTACTGAAGCGTAACAGCTCACAAGCCTGCGTTAAACTCCATCTGCCATTGTCAGACATTTTTACTCCTGGTGCAGATCCCGCTGTCAGCTCTGATAGTCTTCCTCGCTGTCAAATACACCCCAAACCTTGGTGTCATCTGCAAATTTGCTGATCCGGATAATCTAATTATCATCGAGATCATTTATAAAGTTGACAAACAACAACGGATATCAGCACCGATCCCTCTGGAAATCCACAAGTCACGGGTCTCCAGTCAGAGAGGCAACCATCTGCTACCACTATCTGCCTTTCTCCTCTATGCTAATGTCTACTCCCATTTAATAAATCAACTTGAATGCCAAGAGAATGAAATTTATTGGTCAACACCCTATGCGGGACCTTGCCAAATGCCTTGCTAAAGTCCATGTAGACAATATCTAGAGCCTTGCCTTCATCAACTTTCCTGGTAACATTCCTTGTCACCTCTTTGAAAAACTCAGTAGATTGTCTAGAACACACAAAGTCATGTTGAATGTCCGTAATCAGTCTGATGACGGATGCTGCCCGACCTGCTGAGTTCATCCAGCTTGTTTGTACGTTTTTGTTTCTTTACCAGGGCCTCAATACCACGGAGCAGAGCTGTCGTTCGCCATACTTCCTTTGAATCTGATGGCATTGTGATCACCAGATGCAAACAGTTTCCCTACACAGACTTCTATTACCTCTGTCCTGTCTCAGTCCCCAATGGGAGATCAAGTATCACACTTGAGTCTTTGGGACTTCAATGTACTGATTAATGAAACTTCTGTGAGACATTTGTCAACTACATGAGTACATCTACAGTATGAGAGTTCCAGTCTGTATGTGGAGGGTTAAAATCATATTATAACAAATTATGGTTCTTGCAATGTTCTCTGACGTCTACTAATTTGATCCTCTAAATCCCACAGACTCTTGGGTGGTCTATAAGATAGACCCATTAACATGTTCAAACAAATTTTATTTCTCCGATCTACCCATAAAACCTCACTAGATGAGTTCTCCCATCTGCCCTTACTGCACACTGCCGTGACAGTTTCCCTAAGTGAAACCACCCCTACCCCTTTAATCCCTCACGCTCTGTCCTGTCCAAAACAACAGAACCCCAGAATATTGATCTGCCAGTTCTCTGCAAGCCAGGCTCATTGATGGTGACAATATCATAATGTCATGTGTTAATCCATGACCTAAGCTCATCTGCCTTTCCTTCAATAAAATACATCGTGGGGATTTTTTGGTGTTTCCGCCAATTTCAGGAGAGTGAGGAAGTGGTGGGTGCTGTCGTCACACAGATTTACAAGGGATTTCAGCCACCCCAGAGAAACAGGAGTTGTATTCTGTGAATGCTTCAGAGATGGGGTCATTTTTGCTGCAGTTGGAAGTTTGAACATCCCTTAGAAGGCTAACAATTATACCAGTGCCCAGGAAGAGCAACTTCATGTCCCTGTGTGTCAGCATCTCTGAGGATCTCCAGGGCCCAGCATACCGATGCAGTTACAAAGAATGCACGGCAGCTATTACAAAACAGTGGCATCAATCATTAGGGATCTGCTTCACCAAGGAGATGCCCTCTTCTCGTTGGTATCAGCAGGAAGGTGGTACAGGAGATTGAGGGCACACACTCAACTACTCAGGAACCGCTTCCTTCCCTCTGCCATCCCATTTCGGAATTGACATGGAACCCACGAACGTACTTCACTGAATTTATTTTTGCAATACTTATTTAATTTAACTTTTAGTAACAGATACTTATTGTAACGCGGTTCTGTTTTCTATTATTAGAAGCC
Organism: Hypanus sabinus; assembly: GCF_030144855.1. NCBI lineage: Eukaryota > Metazoa > Chordata > Chondrichthyes > Myliobatiformes > Dasyatidae > Hypanus > Hypanus sabinus. The sequence goes on from NW_026781341.1 coordinate 1,657,694, forward strand.
GTGTTGGCTAAATAACTTTTCCCACGCTTGCTTTCGAGTCGTAACCCCTGATTCGGGAACTGTTTTTAACCTTGACATAAACAGTGGAGAATCTCAACCGTGCAGACAGGATAATGCAAGAACACAAATACCACGACCGACAGAGGAGACTTGAAATAGAGCGAATAACTTCTTGCAAAACACACTAAATGCCGGAGGAAATCAGCAGGCCAGGCAACATCTCGGAAAGGAGTCATATCGAAGGATTTTGGCCCAAAACGTCGTCCGTTCACTCTTTTCATAGATGCTGTCTGGCCTGCTGAGTTTCTCCAACATTTCGTGTGTGTTGCTCCGGAATCTGTAAATTTTCGCTTGTTTGCAAGTAACTTCTTGATCACTAATCCAAAACGCAGGTAACGTGTCGGTTGGAAATAAAGATCGGAAATAAATATCAGAAGCTGAATTATTCTCACCTTAAGAATGTTCAGTTTCCGTGTGGGTAGATTCTAACTTTACAGCAGACAGTCAGGCGAGGGTCATTTAGTAGCTTCGGGGGAGGAGGGGAAGGGGGGGTGCTAATCTGTGAAAACTCACAGCACGATTCTCTGTGGTGTCCACAGGGCGAATTCCAACACACAGACATCCCTCAGAGCGGGGAACGGCTTCTCTGCTGAAACCATACAAACCAGTTCGACTTTCCGCACTCACCTTCAACTGTGAACAAAGCTAATTTAACACTGCGTTTAAATATTTCTGTTACAGGGGGAAAATAAATAAAAACACCGATGATATAGAAAAGAAAGTTCACCAGTGTCTGCAATCTGAATTTCGACTTGTTTGAATTCCGATCGGACTTTAAGAGTTTTTACATATCTATTAAAAATACACAATTTAATTAAATAAATATATCTGCAGCATTGTCCACTGCGACGATCCGAACGGCAACATCTTAGAGTAGTTCTGTATTCCGAATAGTTTTTCGTGTGTATGTGAGTGAGTGAGTGAGTAAGAGGGGTGAGAGGGAGGAGAGGGACAGAGACTATTTCCCTGCCCCGTGGGGACATTGCGCATATCATTGTCGGTGCGAAAGGCTTTTCGGCAGCGACGAGAACAACTGGAGAAGGTTTGCAATTGAAGGTAATCGTTTCTTTTAATCCATTTGGTCAATAATTAATTCGTTAATTTGAAGATTTCAGATTCCCCTTCTCCCACTGAATTCCCTCCCGGTCCCGACAGAAGCCGAATCCCGTTGAAAACGTTCCCTGATTCTGGAGAATCGGAGACAACACTTACTGTGATGTTGAAACCGGACCGAGTTCAGTGCGGTCCCGGGTGAACGGTGCTCACCGTGCACGCAGATTTCAGTCTGAGCCGCTACACCCGAGATCATTTGGTTATACAGTGTCAGTCGCTCATTACAAAAACACTTGCTCTCCTCCCACCCACCCCTGCCCGTTGTGCTCTCCTCCCAATCCCACCCCCGTCTTCTTTTCCTCCCGCTCTCTCATCCCCACCTACCCCTCGTTCTCTCCTCCCCCTCCCGCTCTCTCCTCATCCCATGCTCTCTCCTCCCCGCTAGACGCTCCTTCCTCTTTCCCTACTCTCCCTTTCCTTCTTTCCCTACACCCTACCCCGCTCTCTCGCGCCTTCACCCCTCGTCTTCTCTTTCCTCTCCAGGTACGGACTGTCTATCCCCTTCGCACCCCTCTTCTCTTTCCCCACTTTATATACGCCCCTCCGGGTGAGGGGGGGGGTGTGAGAGGGAGGGGAAGAGTAGGGAGTGGGACGGCAGGGGTAAATAGTAGAGCAACTTTTGCAGGACGATGCTGCGTAGCAGAGGGAGATGGAGGTAGGGAGGGTGGTGTTGAGGGAAAGGAAGTGTTGAGAGAGGGGGATGAGTTGAGAGAGGGGGTGAGTGCTGAGACAGGGGAGTGCGGAGAGAGGGGATGCGCAGGGAAGGGGGTGTGCGCGGGTAGAGAGGGTGGAGGGAGGGGTGGGGTGTTGAGGGAGAGGGTGTGTGCTGAGAGAGGCGGTGTGCTTAGGGAAGGAGGTGCTAAGACGGGGTGGAGGGAGAGGTGGGGAGTTGAGGGAGGGGGTGTGTGCTGAGAGGAGTTGTGCGTGGGGAGGGAGGTGCTGAGAGGGGGGTGTTGAGAAAGGGTGGATGGAGAGGGTGTGTTGAGAGAGGGGGATATGTTGAGAGAGGGGGTGCTTGGGGAGGGAGGTGCTGAGAGGGGTGTGTAGAGAAAGTGTGGAGGGAGGGGGTGTGTTGAGAGAGGGGTGTGCTTGGGGAAAGGGGTGCTGAGGGGTGGTGTGTGCTGAGAGAGGGGGTGCTTGGGGAGAGGGGTGTTGAGAAGGGGGTGTTGAGATTTATTCCCAGGGTGAGGATTTTCACTTCAGGACATCACAGATGTTCTTCTTCAAAGAATGTCGTTTCCCGTCCTTTTCCACTGATGCTGCTCTCACCCGAATCTCCTCCATTTCCTTCTGCCTTAACAGTGATGGTCTTCCTCTTGTCATAAACTACCACCCAGTCAGGTTCTGCATCAACACAACATTCTCCACAACTTCAGTCATCTCAAAAAAGGATCCTAACACTAACGCTAACTCACCTACACTTCCACAGTGATCCGTCCCCACTAATCTGCCTCCTGGCACTTATCTCTGTAGGCGGCCAGAATGCTACACCTGCCAGTCCTTCCAAGAGAGGCAACACTTCACCTGCAGATATGTTGGACTGAAAGATTGTAAATGTCACTCCGCTCTTTAAGATGCGAGGACCGTAAAAAAAAAGGAAATTATAGGCCAGTTATCCTTATGTTAGTGGTTGGGGAGCAGTTGGAGTCTATTATTAAGAATGAGGTTTCGGGGTACTTGGAGACTAATGATAAAATAAGTCAAAGTCATCATGGTTTTTGTGGAGAGAAATCTTGCCCGATAAGCCTACTAGAGTTCTTTGAGGAAGTAACCAGCAGGGTGGTCAAAGGGAAGACAGTGGATATACTTTGCTTACATTTTCAGAAGACATTTGGTAAGGTGCCACACATGAGGCTGCTTAAAAAGCTAAAATCCTGTGGCATTACTGGAATAGGGGAATGGTTGACAGGCAGAAGGCTGTCAGTGGGAATAAAAGGAGGCTTTTCTCGTTGGCTGCCGGTGACTAGTGGTGATCCTCAGGGGTCAGTATTGGGACCACAGTTCTTCACATTATTTATCAGTGATTTAGATAATGGAATGTGGATGGCTTTGTGGCAAAGTTTGTGGATGATACGAAGATAGGTGGAGCAATAGGTAGTGCGGATGAAGCAATGACTCAGACAAATTGAAAGAATGGACAAAAAGTGTCAAAGGGAATACAGTGTTGGGAAAAGTATGATAACACATTCTGGTAGAAGGAACAATAGTGCAGACTATCATCTAAATGGGGAGAAGGTTCAAACATCACAAGTGCAGAAAGGATCATGAGTACACGTGCAAGGTTAATTTCCTTGAACGTTAATTTAAAGGTTGAGTCTGTAGTGAAGAAGGCAAATGCAATGCTGTTCTTTATTTCAAAGGGAATAGAATATAAAAGCAAGGAGAAAATTCTGAGTACACTAATCTGAGTACAAAATTCTGAGATACTAATCGGGCCATACTTTCAGTATTGTCAACAGATTTGTGTCCAATATCTCGGAAACGATGTGTTGTCATCGTTGAGTGACCGCAGGAGGTTCATGAGGATGATTCCAGCAATGAAGAGGTTCACATATGAGGAGCATGTGGCAGCTTTGGGCCTGTACTGACTGGAATTACAGGAATGCTGGGGGATCTCATTGAAACCTACCGAATGTTGAAAGGACCGGCGAGTTTAGATGTGGAGAGAATGGTGGGCGTATCCAAACCTAGAGGACACAGCCTCAAAATTGAGGGGTAACTGTTTAGAAAAGATGAAAAAATGATTTTTTTTCTTTAGACAGAGAGTAGTGAATCTGTGGAATGCTCTGCCACAGACAGTAGTGGAGGCCAAGTCTGTGGGAATATTTAAGGCAGAGGTTGATAGTCTCCTGATCGGTCAGGGCATCAAAGGTTATGGCTAGAAGGCAGATGTATGGGGTTGAGTGAGTGGGATCAGGGGTCAGCTATGATGGAGTGGCGGAGCTGAATTGATAGGCTAAATTCTGCTCCAAGTCATATGGTCTGGTGAATGTTACAACCTGATTTTTTTATAAGAATCATGAAATAATTTTTTTAGAGACAACTGTAGATAATGTGAGTCTGAAAGAAAAAGTTGTACAATTCCGGAAACTCACAGCAAGCAGGTAATTGATAACGTTGCAGTTTCGAGACCATTGGTACTGTTCTTTATATCAGTTTTCAGATTCACTGACCTTCCCTGCAGCAGAAATAGCTTAGCAGAATACTAATGTGAATGCTTTCACATCGGAATGATATTGAAATGTTAAACCGATTGGATTTCATTTTCGCAGAGTGACCACTCACTGGAATGTGGAATGTGCAAGGCCAGACAGCTGCTTACACCAGACCCTGGTGAAACTCCTGGTGTGGAATACAGAGACCAAAAACTGTAATCTCACCCTGGATTTGCTCAGTGATTTGTGATTAGCCACGTCTAACAACCTTTGCACTGTGGATGAATAAACAGTTAGTCTAATTATTCCGTCCAGTCACAGCACCTCTCTCACTCATCCATACCTCCTCACTGTCGTTCTCTTTCATTGTAACAAAGAAAGTCAACAGCACAACACAGGCCCTTCGGCCCACAAAGCTGAGTCCAACATGTCTTTACTTTGGAAATCACCTAGGTTTACACATAACCCCCTATTTCACTCAGCTCCATGTACCTATCTAGGAGCCTCTTAAAGGAACCTGTCATATCCACCTCCACCACCGTCACCAACAGCCCATTCCACGCACTCGCCACTCTCTGTACCTACTCCTGTCATCTCCTCTGCAGCTACTTCCAAGCACTTTAAAACTGTGCCCTCTCGTGTTAGCCATTTCCGCCCTGGGGAAAAAAGCCTCTGACAATCCGCAGGATCAATGCCTCTCATCATCTTGTACACCTCTATCAGACCACCTCTCATCCTCCGACGCTCCAAGGAGAAAAGGCCGAGTTCACTCGAACTGTTTTCAAAACGCATGCTCCCCAATCCAGGCAAAATCCTTGTAAATCTCCTCTCACCTTTTCTATGGTTTCCACATCCTTCCTGTAGTGAGCCGATGCTTTCTTCTACATCTCTTTCCTCCAATCCCTGCACTTAACTCATTCTGTTCCGCACACATCACCCTCACTCATCCTTTTCCAACAACCCTCGTGCTCACTCCACACTTGAAACCACTTCTCCTGAAACCCGTTTCCCTCAGCCCTCCCTCATTGATTACATTCTCATCTCCATTTTGCCCCTCACTTTTAACCTTACATCAACAAAATTAAAGGGGTATTTAGCATGTTTCCTTTAACAGGGAATCATACACGTTTCATACACTGTGTAATGTCTTTGTATTAAAGAATTTCACATTTGTGAATGTCATGGAGTGATTTTTCTTAAAAGCATCGTGGAAAAAATACTTTTAAAACAACTGCAGATATGTGAGTTTGAAGTAAAAATAGTCAAATTCTGCAATTTCACAGCAACTAGGGCAGCAACTGTAATTGGTTACGTAGCTGGTTCAAGCCCATCCTATAAGATAAATTACATATTCATTGGTTTATTGCTCTTCCCTGCAGAAGAAATAGTTAATAGTTAAACTATTAACTATTAACAGTTTAGCATCTTTGCATGTACAGAAATAGACAATAGACAATAGACAATAGGTGCAGAAGTAGACTATTCGGCCCATTGAGCTTGCACCCCCATTCTGAGATCATGGCCGATCAACTACTATCAATACCCGGTTCCTGCCTTGTCCCCATATCCCTTGACTCCCCTGTCCATAAGATACCTATCTAGCTCCTTCTTGAAAGCATCCAGAGAATTGGCCTCCACTACCTTCCGAGGCAGTGCATTCCAGACTCCCACAACTCTCTGGGAGAAGAAGTTTTTCCTCTCAATCTCCTTAATTCCAGCATATACAAACCCAGTCTCTCTAACCGCTCTGCGTAAGACAGTCCGGACATCCCAGGAATTAACCTTGTGAATATACGCTGCACTTCCTCGACAGCCAGGAGGATGTCCTTCCTTAACCCTGGAGAACAAAACTCTGCACAATACTCCAAGTGTGGTCTCACCAGGGCCCTGTACAAATGCAAAGGGATTTCCTTGCTCTTGTACTCAATTCCCTTTGTAATAAAGGCCAACATTCCATTAGCCTTCTTCACTGCCTGCTGCACTTGCTCATTTACCTTCAGTGACTGATGAACAAGGACTCCTAGATTTCTTTGTATTTCTCCCTTACCTAACTCTACACCGTTCAGATAATAATCTGCCTTCCTGTTCTTACTCCCAAAGTGGATAACCTCACACTTATTCACATTAAACGTCATCTGCCAAGTATCTGCCCACTCACCCAGCCTATCCAAGTCACCCTGAATTCTCCTAACATCCTCATCACATGTCACACTGCCACCCAGCTTAGTATCATCAGCAAACTTGCTGATGTTATTCTCATTGCATTTATCTAAATCGTTGATATAATTCGTAAACAGCTGTGGTCCCAATACCGAGCCCTGTGGCACCCCACTAGCCATTCCGAGAAACACCCATTCACCACTACCTTTTGCTTTCTATCTGCCAACCAGTTTTCTATTCATGTCAATATCTGATCCCCAAAGCCATGAGCTCTGATTTTACCCACCAATCTCCTATGTGGGACCTTATCAAATGCCTTCTGAAAATCGAGGTACACTACATCCACTGGATCTCCCTTGTTCAACATCCCGGTTACATCCTCGAAAAACTCCAACAGATTAGTCAAGCATGATTTGCCCTTGGTAAATCCATGCTGGCTCGGCCCAATCCTATCACTGCTATCTAGATATGCCACTATTTCATCTTTAATAATGTACCCTAGCATCTTCCCCACTACTGATGTTAGGCTGACAGGACGATAGTTCTCTGCTTTCTCCCTCCTTCCTTTCTTAAAAAGTGGGATAACATTAGCCATTCTCCAATCCTCAGGAACTGATCCTGAATCTAAGGAATATTTTAAAATGATTACCAATGCATCTGCAATTTCCAGAGCAACCTCCTTTAGTTCCCTAGGATGCAGACCATCTGGGCCTGGGGATTTGTCAGCCTTCAGTCCCATCAGTCTACTCATCACCGTCTCCTTCCTAATGTCAATCTGTTTAACTTCCTCTGTTACCCTATGTCCTTGGCCCATCCAAACATCTGGGAGATTGCTTGTGTCTTCCCTAGTGAAGATAGATCTAAAGTACTTATTAAATTCTTCTGCCATTTCTCGGTTTCCCATAACAATTTCACCCAATTCATTCTTCAAGGGCCCAACATTGTTCTTAACTATCTTCTTTCTCTTCACATACCTAAAAAAGCATTTGCAAATTATTTTATATTCCGGGCTAGCTTGCGTTTGTGCCTCATTTTTTCTCCCCGTATTGCCTTTTTCGTTAAGTTCTGTTGTTCCGTAAAAATTTTCCAATCATCTGTCTTCCCACTCATCTTAGCTCTGTCATACTTCTCCTTTTTTAATGCTATGCAATCTCTGACTTCCTTTGTCAACCACTGTGGCCCCTTTCCCCCCTTTGAATCCTTCCTTCTCCGGGGGATGAACTGATTTTGCACCTTGTGCATTATTCCCAAGAATACCTGCCATTGCTCTTCCACTGTCTTTTCTGCTAGGATATCTGTCCATTTAACTTTGGCCAGCTCCTCCCTCATGGCTCCATAGTCTCCGTTGTTCAACTGCAACACTGACACCTCCGATCTGCCCTTAACCTTCTCAAATTGCAGATAAAAACTTATCATATTATGGTCACTACCTCCTAATGGCTCCTTTACTTCAAGATCGCTTTTCAAATCCTGTTCATTACATAACACTAAATCCAGAGTAGCCTTGTCCTTGGTTGGCTCTCATACAAGCTGTTCCAAGAATGCATCCCGTAGGCACTCTACAAACTCCCTATCCTGGGGTCCAGCACCAACCTGATTCTCCCAGTTCACCTGCATGTTGAAATCCCCCATAACTACTGCGACATTGCCTTTGCCAGATGTCAATGTTAACTCCCTATTCAACTTGCATCTAATATCCATGCTACTGTTTGGGGGCCTGTAGACACCACCCATTAGTGTCTTTTTGCCCTTACTGTTCCTCAGTTCTATGTACACATACTCTACTTCTCCTGATCCTATGCCCCCCCTTGCAAAGGACTGAATCTCTTTCCTCACCAACAGGGCCACCCCTCCCCCTCCCCCCACATTTCTGTCCCTACGATAGCACATATACCCTTGTACATTCATTTCATTGTACATTATACCCTTGTACATTAAATAGTTGAATAGAATTCTAAAGTGACTTTGTTTGCGTGACTGAGAGTGAAACTTCGAACCAGTTGGATTTGTTTTCAGCAGAAAGTCCGCTCCCTGTTCTGAGGAATGTGCTGTTTAAACACAGACCCTGAGCTCCGAGTCTCACAGCAAAGCAACCCATACATTCCAACTCAATCATTGATATTGCCTCTCCCCTCTTCATTTCCAGTTCCAATAAAAGGTCCCGGCCCGAAACGTTCCCTTTGTATTCAGTTCCATACATACTGCCCGGACCTGCTGAGTTACTCCGATTTGTAACAGCGGAAGCGTGGTGGGCCCATAATCCAGGGGTCGATGGATCGAAACCATCCTCTGCCATATTCTCTGCTGGCGCATCCTTTTGTTTCCGAAGACCCACGCTCTGTCCGTCAGTGAAAGCAGGACCTCCCAGTGGCCACACATTTTAATTCCACGTCCCATTCCCATTCTGATATGTCTGACCGTGGCCTCCTCTACTTCAGGATGAAGCCACACTCAGGTTGGAGGAACAACATCTGATATTACAACCTGACGGTATGAATATTGATTACTCTTTTTATTGAATCTGAATATTGATTACTATTGATTAACTTCAGTTAATGCCCCTCCTCTCCGTCTTTCCCCATACCTTATCTATCTATCATTTATTTATTTAAGACACCGCGCACGTGAGGGCAGATCCCGCTGTGGAGAGCACGTCAGGCGGGAGGGGGAGTCTGTGTGAGGTCACCTGTAGGGGTGTAGCCTTAATGGGCGTTCCTTATGATTTCAGAGGGACAACAACATTATTCACGGGTTTCATCACTGAATCCAGCGTTGTGAGATGTAAAGGCCCCTGTTATGTGTCCGGCTGTGCCGTGTTGTTGGTGGAGTGGGCAGCGTGGTGTTTGTCTCGATTCCGGTCTCAACACCAGAATTGCCGGCGGGGTCCACACACAGTGTATTAGTCAACAGAAAACCTCTCGTCCCTGCAGTCTTTGTCTCCTGGTAAACTCAACACCCTGACAGTGTGGACCATAGATACCCCCTCCTCTCAGAGTCAGGGAATCACTCAGACAGCTGATCGCTGAGAGGAATTATATTTATTGGCCATTAAAGCTCGCCCAGATTCGTTTGGACGGATTTGATGTGGATTTCGGGGTGTCACAGTGAAAGGGCCGGACGGCCGAACTCTCTCCGTTGTCCAAACATCCTTCCAGGTGAGGCGACACTTCACCTGTGAATCTTCCGGGGTCGCCCGTTGTGTCCGCTGCTCCCGATGCGGCCGCCTCGACACTCGTGACACCGGCTCCTCCGCAGTTGTGCGGGGTAGGGGTGTTTTTTTTTTATCGGGGGGGAGTCGATGTTATTGTTCCATTTTCTCCAGAGGGGTGTGTTTGGGGTTTGATGATCAGGATGAAGATCTTTTTTATGCGGGGGGGGGGGGGGGGTAGTTTGATTCTTCTCCCTGAGCGACTTTCATGCTCTTTTTTTGTTTCATGGTTCTCTGGAGAAGAAGAAAAAAAAAACTCGAGTTGTTTATGGATACCTGCTTTTATAATAAATTAAACTTTGAACTATCCGCTCAGAGCGGGACTTCCGGTGTCCAAACATTTCAATTCCGATTCCCATTCTCGTTCCGACGTGTCAGCCCATCTTTTGCCAAGACGAGCCCACCCTGAGTGTCCAGGATCAGCAACTTATACTCCGTCTGGGCACCCCCCCCCCGCAACCTGATAGCATAAATATAGATTTCTCCTTCCGGTGAATAAATTTCATTCACACCCCTCCCTCCCACTCCCTCTCTGACTTCTCACGTCCTCTCTCCTGCTTATCACTTCTCTCTGGATCCACTGCTCCATCCCTTTCTCCGATTCTCCACTCTCCTCTCCTATTAGACTCTATTTTCTTCTGCTCTTGAGCTTTCCCACCTACCTGGATTCACCTATCACCTTCCAGCGAGACATTTCCTCGCCCGCCCCGATTTTATTCAGATACTTCTCCCATCCCATCTCAGTCCTGAAGGAGGGTTCAACTGGAAACGTCGACTGCTGATTCTTTCCGGTAGATGCTGCCCGGCCAGCTGAGTTCCTCCAGCATTTTGTTTGTGTTGCTCTGAATTTCCAGCATCTGCAGACTTTGTCGTGTTTGTGATTTACCTCTCCGTTGTCCCTCCCGCCTCCGTCCACTGGTCCCTCTGTAGGGACCTCCGGCCACGACTGGTGCAGCACAGAACCTCCTGCTAAACGCAGGCGCAGTGCCGACTGGAGCTGTCGCCGGCCGTTATTCTGTTCAGGAGTCCGTGAAGAAGGGTCTGATCTCGGGTTTGCGGAAACCAGGGGCCAGCTGCCGTGGAAGCACAACTTTGTGTGCCGAAGGGCCTGTATTGTGCTGTAGGTTTTCTATGTTTCAATGAAAAGTGCCGGGAACGAGCTCTGCCGGACGGCTGGAGGCTCCGGGCTCTCCGGACCCGCAGCCCCAGTTTTAACTTTGCGTCCGAGGCCAGGCTGTGGGATCAGTTAGTTGTGGTTCCCAGGCTGGGAGGGATTTAGTGTGAAGGGGATCTGTCTATGTGTGTGTGGGTAGAGGTTGTGGGTGGACTTGGGCGTGGGCTGAGTGCAGGGAAGGTGTAGGATCATAGTCGGGGAGGGTGGGTTTGCTGTTGTGAGAAAGTGGGATGATCGGACGTTCCGTGACCCGGGTCAAATGAAGTTGTAAACAGGGGAGGATCTGCTCCGTTGTGTCGGACGCTCGCGTGTCCTTTCAGGAAGCAGCCATTCTCTCTTCGAATGAATTACTGTTTAATCTTGCTGCTAACATAGTGTTTGTTACAAAGCCCCAGTGTCTGGAAGAGCTGTCAGCGTCATTGGCTGTTGGTGCAGATTGGGATGGCGGTGGGGTGTCAGTGACCTCTGTATCAGAGGACAACACGGGTTTCTACATCCTCCTGTGAGATATAAATGTCCTCACAGTGGATTCGGATCAGCTGGCTTATCTGGAGTTTGCAAAGGGAAAGGGAGTAGGGAAAGGGAGTAGGGAAAGGCCTGAGAAGAGAGAGTTTTAATCAGCAAATCATCGTCCGGGGTGATGGGCTGCAGGAGCTGTCTGATAGATCGTTTTACAGTAATTATATTTATATATAATCTCACAGATGGTGTCTGAGGAAGAGGCTTGTTGATGGAGGATACCCGGAGGTGAGCAGGTCAGACACGGTATCAGGAGAGTGACAGAGATGTGATTTCCTGTGTCACGGGTATAGACAGTCATCTCAAGTGAGGAGTTTGTGTGGAGATGCAGCTTCCCTGGAGGTGGAGGAAAGAGGACACACCAACATGTGGAACCAGCTGTGGGAAGACATGGTTTGTCAGGTCTGATGACGAGCTGAATGTACCATAACCTTCAGACTGAATCAGTAAACCATTTTGAGGGTAATTGAAATGTCAGGAGCAGGGGATATGTGATCCCATGTCTCCATCAGACCCTCAGTGAGATGGTTCCAGTTATAACATGCAGGGATGAAAGCAGAGTGTTTGGGGTCTGATTTAATTACTGATTCTGACACAGTGAGAGATTTAGCTTTGCTGTAAGGCAGCAACATTAACGGAAGAAACTTCATCAATTGCCAGTTGTTCAGCAAAAGTGATCAACTTGTATGTTACCTTGACAGAAACTGATACTCACAGTAGTGACAAAGGAGTTCAGTCTGGTTTATTTCAGGATGGAGAGGGGTGTGGAGTTTTGAAATCAATGCCTTGCAGTGGTACAATCATTAATCTGACATGTCCGGAGTGGTGGATCACAGAGCACGGAAACAGGCCTTTGGCCGGCCATACCTGTTCTGACCATCCACTCACTGTCTCCACTGGTCCCATTTATCAGCACTTGGTTCACAGCCGACTGTATCTCGGCAGTTTCAATGCTCATCCTCTTCGTAAATGTTGTGAAGGGAACAGCCTCAACCACCACCTCGGGCAGTGTGTTCCAGATTTCAGCTACCCTCTGAGTGGGAAATCTCTTCCTCAGATCCCTCTAAAGCTCTTCATCCTCTGCTTAAATCCATGCCCTTTTTATCTGTGACACCTCCGCCCCAGGATCGTGGCTGATGTGGGCATCAGTGAGGCCTTTGATAAGGTTCACATGGTAAGTTGCTGTGGAAAGTCAGATCACACGGGATCCAGGGAGAGCTGGCTCACTGGATGCACAGTTGTCTTGATGGTAGGAAGCAGAGAGTGATGGTGGGAGGCTGTTTATTGGACTCGAGGCCCGGGCCTAGTGAGGTTCCTCAGGGTTACACCACATTGCTCTCATTATTCATTGATATTTGAATATATTTGCATTTGCACAGTTTGTTGAATTCTATGCTCTAGTTGAACTTTCATTGATCCTTTTACTATTCTATAGATTTGCTAAGTGTTCCTGTAGGAAAAACAATCTCAGGGTTGTATGTGGTGACATATGTGTGCTCTGATAACAATATTTACTTTGAACGCCAAGCACTGCTACTTGTCATCTAGATCAATAACGTGCAGGGTATGGATAGCAGGTTTGCAGTAAGTTCAAACAATTACTTTTTCTGAAAGATATTAAGTATAAACTCTCCACTCTGTTTCCCTCTCTGCACTCGACCACCACCTTCCCTTACTGTCTTCCCTCTGTGCCCCGTCCTCCCTCTCACCCTGACATTGGACATACGTTCAGGGTGAAAGTAAATTATTTTCGGGGAACCTGAAGGGGTATTCTTCACTCGGAGGTTGGTGAGAGTGTGGAATGAGCTGCCAGTGGAAATGGAGGATGTGGGTTCGATTTAGACACTGAAAAGGAATTTGGGTGAGGACGTGGATGGGAGGTGTATGGAGGCTCTGGAGCAGGTAGCTGGAACCAGGCAGTAACAACAAAAACAGGTCAGCATGGACTAGTAGGCCTGTTTCAGTACTGCTGCTCTGTGACCTGAATAATATTCTCATTTGTAGTTTCCACAGTCAGTACTTTGCTACTTATGAGTGAACCCAGAAATTTACTCAAACAAGAACTGAAAGACTGTTGGTTGGCTACAAAAAGTGTTTGCAAGCTGTGATACTTGCCAAAGGGGGTTTTACTCAGTAACGAACATGCCGGGTGCCCAAACTTTTGCTTTGGGCCCTTTTCCTTTTTTGTTATTTTGAAATTGTAAAAGATGGAAATAAAAATGTAATCTTGCTTAAAATATATTTAAAAAGTGTCATCTTTAACTTTATGCCTTTTGTAATCAAGTCATCTTTTACTCGCTTATCTAATCACAGTAAAATAAATTTTGAACAGGGGTGCCCAAATTTTGCATGCCACAGTATATATCCTGTGCCTTCCAAAAATTCCAGACATTGCTGATCTGTTTTCATCCCAGCCCATGTTTTTTTTAGATCAATTTTGAACAATTTTTCTCTCGTGCCCCTCTAATTCTCTTTATTCCACCTGACTTTAGCTTCTCCTTCTCTAATGTCAGGGTGAATTAGATCAGATTAAGATCACTAAAGGTTCTTTGGACTTAAGTGACCTAATTAATTCTGGTTTATTACAACACCCAATCCAGAATAGCTGATCCCCAAGTGAACTCAATCACGAGCTGCTCTAAAAAAGCATCTTGTAGGCATTCCAGGAATTCCTCCTCTTGAGACCAACACCATCCTAATTTTCCTAATTACCTGCATGACAATCCCCCATGACTACTGTAACATTGCCCTCTTGGCACGCATTTTCTATCTCCCATTGTAATTTGAGGACCACATACTTACGACTGTTTGGGGGTCTCTGTACAATTGTCATCAGGGATTTTTTTTTACATTTGCTGTTCCTTAATTCTACCCACAGATTTTACACCTTCCTACCCTACGCCACTTCTTTCTAATGATTTCATTTAATATTTTACCAACAGAGCCACACAACCCCACTACCAGCTTGTTCTTGGCTTCTTCTTTCAAGAAACATATAAGTATCTGGGAAACAAGAGGACCTGCAGTTGCAAGAAATCTAGAGAACTACACACAAAGTGCTGGAGAAGCTCAGCATGTCAGGCAGCATCTATGGATGGGAATCAACATTTCGGGCCAAGATCCTTCACCAGGACACTTGATACCCACATATCTGGAATATCAACAAGCAAAGAAAATAGAAAGTACTGCAAAATAGGGAAAACCTTTGACAAAATTCAGTTCAAGACTTTTAAAAAAAAAACTACCAAATTGAGCTCAATAATTAACAAATACAACACAGGCAATAAACACTTTCATCAATACTGACATTGACTTTTTTTTATAAAAATATCTTGGTCCCATTTCAATTAGTAAAATTTAGAAAGATAAACATTAAGAAAGCTTTAGAAAAGACTATTTACACTCAAACCCACTTAGATTAACACTACCTTGGACAGATGGAGGAAGGGAAATAACACACATGAAATAAAAAAATATCACAGAACAGTCAGATAAAACTTCAAGGTATATATGTTTTCATCAAAAATGAACTGGATTCAGCACTCCATGTGTGTATATGCAATTGTGATAAGAAATACAGACCGGAAATCTTAAATGAGAGGCCAACTCAGAAAAATTAATCATCACTATGGAATTAAACATTAATCAGTTGAACGAGTATGATCCTCCATGGGAGACATCCCAACAATCTGAGCAGATGAAATGATGACAAAATTATACATTAATCAATACATTATTTCAGATAGGACAATCCATAACAACGATCCAGATATAATATTACAAGATAAACAAGCAGGAACAACTCCCTTAATAGATAAAGCATTTCCGAACACACACAGTTCCTCAAACAGTGGAGCACTTCAACACAGGTATTGTTCGTGTTATCAGTCAGACAAACAAAAGATTTTCTCTGTCAATCAGCTTCAAAATGTTTCAACTCTGACATTGCCACACCCCACTTCTGATTTCCTTCTCCTCGACTTCTTCACTCTGCAGAAAACTCAAGGGAAACCTCTTCACCACAGAGTGGTGTCTGTTTGGAATCCGTCACCACTGGAATATGGATCCAGTGGTGGATCTCACCACCCAGGGAGAGCGAGAGATGAACAACAGGAGAAGATTTAAAAGAACTGTTGTGGAACTGGATCACTGGAAGGGTCCAGCTGGCTTGAGTTGACTCTCTACTGTACACTAGGTGTGTTATAAATTCAGTAAGTACCAGAGACAGAGTTTAAAATATAATTGATTTATTTGTCTCAGATCCAGAATATTAAACTCCAGTCCCATTAAAGGTGAATGTGCAGCAGAAGAAACTCCTCCCATGCCCAGTGACCAGGGTGCAGAACTGGGTGTGGTGAGCCGCAGCAATAATTGCAGAGTTCAGCACCGACAGTCAGTCTCGAAGTTGCATTCAGCAATGGTGATGGACAAATATCCAGCATGCAGCTCATTGAAACTTTCTCCCCAGTGTGAACCCAGTAGTGTATCACAAGTCTTACATGCTGTAAGGTTTCACTGCTAATGTAAGGACCTCTCAGTAAAGTTTCCCAGCTGAGGTAATGGTTTCTCAGTAGCAGCAATGTTTAGGCTACGACTATGGGGCTATCCAATGACAGAAATGTTCTTTCTTGTGAGTCTGGAAGAGAGATTTTCATGGTCTTTTGCCAGGGAGAGATGAGAAAATGCAAATGGAGAGAATGGGTCCTTTTTCTTTTTCTTAAATTTGCTTTCTTTACTAACCCACTGGTCAAAGTATGAATTACAAAGTTCAATTGTTTAATCACATGTTGTTTACTGTTATTTCAGGGTTCTGATTTGTAGCAGGGGACACATCACACAGCATCCATCCAAATGATATTTCTTAAGTTTAGCCAGGCTGGGGTCTATCACCCGTTATATTAAGCTACTAGCCAAATCAAGAGTTACATAAGGTTAGTTCACTAAGTGAATCGATTCCCATATTCACAGCAGGTGAAGGGAATATCCCCAGTGTCAACAGTGATATACATTGGTTGATTTAGCTGAGAGAATTTTTTCCCAAAGTCTGAGCATGAAATTGGCCTCTACCCAGTGTGAACTCGCTGGTGTCTCTGTAGTTGATATGTCCGAGTGAATCCCTTCCCACAGTCTGAGCAGGTGAACGGCCTCTCCCCAGTGTGAACTCTATGATGTACCTTCAGTTGAGATGACGAAGTGAATCCCTTCCCACAGTCTGAGCAGGTGAATGGCCTCTCCCCAGTGTGAACTCTCTGATGTACCTTCAGATGAGATGACATAGTGAATCCCTTCCCACAGTCTGTGCAGGAGAAAGGCCTCTCCCCGGTGTGAAATCGCTGATGTATCTTCAGTTGAGATGATGAAATGAAACCCTTCCCACAGACTGAGCAGGTGAACAGCCCTTTCCCTGTATGGGCTGACTGGTGTGACAGCAGGTGAGATGACCAATTGAATCCCTTCCCACAGTCTGAGCAGGTGAACCGCCACTTGCCAGTGTGAACTGACTGGTGTCTCTGCAGGAAAGATGATTCAGTGAATCCCTTTCCACAGAGTGAGCAAGTGAATGGCCACTCCCCAGTATGAACTAACTGGTGTCTCAGTAGGTGAGGTGACAAAGTGAATCCCTTCCCACAGACTGAACAGGTGAACGGCCTCTCCCCAGTATGAACTCGCTGATGTACCTTCAGTTGAGATGAGCAAGTGAATCCCTTCCCACAGTCTGAGCAGAAGAACGGCTGCTCCCCAGTGTGAACTCGCTGATGTAACTTCAGTAGAGATGACTGAGTGAATCCCTTCCCACAGTCCGAGCAGGTGAATGGCCTCTCTCCAGTGTGAACTCGCTGATGTACCTTCAGTTTATATGACCGAGTGAACCCCCTCCCACAGTCCGAGCAGGTGAACAGCCGCTCCCCACTATGAACTCGCTGGTGAGCCATCAGGGTGGATGATTGAGTAAATCCTTTCCCACACTCTGAGCAAGTGAACGCCCTTTCCCCAGTGTGAACTGACTGGTGTACCAGTAGGTAGGATGACTGAGTGAATCCCTTCCCACAATCTGAGCAGGTGAATGGCCTCTCTCCAGTGTGAACTCTCTGATGTATCTTCAGTTTAGATGGCGAAATGAATCCCTTCCCACAGTCTGAGCAGATGAACGGCCTCTCCCCAGTGTGAACTCGCTGGTGAGCCATTACGTCAGATGACCGAGTGAATCCTTTCCCAGAGTCTGAGCAGGTGAACGGCCACTCCCTGGTGTGAACTCGCTGGTGAGCCATTAGGTCAGATGACCGAGTGAATCCTTTCCCACAAGTTCAGCAGATGACCAGCCTCTGCCCAGTGTGAACTTGCTGAAGTACCTTCAGTTGAAATGACCGAGTGAATCCATTCCCACTGTCTGAGCAGGTGAACGGCCATGTAAAACGATGGGTGTGCCAGTCAGTTAGATGACAGAGTGAATCCCTCCATACAGTCTGAGCAGGAAGGACAATCGAGTGAATCCCTCCCCACAGTCTGAGCAGGAAGGATGATCGAGTGAATCCCTTGCTGCACTTCTTAAATATCTGGACAAAGACAGCAAAACTGGTGTGTTGTGTTTGAGATTCCCGTAGACAAATTCCTTGACATTTTTAACCTGTAAAAAAGATTTACAAAATCCATCAATGGGGTAGGACAACATTTCAGATGAGATCACTTGAGTTGTCAAGGTGTGATCTGACATCACACTGTTACAGTAAAGTTCATCCCAAGTTGGAGAGAGAAATCATCTTCTAACTGGGCAGATTGCTGGTATCTGAAATGACCATCAAACTCTCAGATGCTCCTCCTGTCTCTATAAGAATGGGGCATTTCTGCCATCTTCAATCTGTGACCTGGCTCAGTTTGACTCTCGCCATTGGTATTACTCCCTGTTCCAACTGAGCTGCATGGGTTGCTGGCCCCACAGTAACTGAAGCACTCTCACACAAATATCCGGCAGTGCATTTCACGCACCCACCACTCTCTGTGTAAAATCTTACTCCAAAATCCCCTCGGTATCTACATCCATGCAGCTTAAAATGATGCCCCCTCATGTTAGCTATTTCTTCCCTGGGAAATTTCAACTATAGAACCATGGAACATTACAGCACAGAAACAGGTCTTTTGGCCCTTCATGGCTATGCAGAACCATTTTTCTACCTAGTCCCACTGACCTGCACCTGGGCCATATCTCTCCAAACCCATCTCATCCTTATACCTGTCCAAGTTTTTCTTAAATGTCAAAAGTGAGTCCGCATTCACTACTTCATCTGGCAGCTCATTCCACACTCCCACCATTCTCTGAGTGAAGAAGCACCCCCTAATGTTCCCTTTAAACTTTTCCCCCTTCACCCTTAACCCATGACTGTTTTTTTTCTCCCCTGGCCTCAGTGGAAAAAGCCTGCTTGCATTCACTCTATCTATACCCATCATAATTTTATACACCTCTATCAAATCACCCCTCGTTCTCCTACATTCCAGGGAACAAAGTCCTAACCCATTCAACCTTTCTCTGTAACTCACTTTCTCAAGTCCCAGCAACTTCCTTGTACACCTTCGCTGCACTCTTTCAACCTTATTAATATCCTTCCTGTAATTAGGTGACCAAAACTGCACAGAATACTCCAAATTCAGTCTTACCAATGTCTAATACCCCTTCACCATTACATTCCAACTGTTATACTCTATACTTAGATTTATAAAGGCCAATGTAACAAGCATCTGGCTATCCACACGATCAACATCCCTCATCATTTCATAAACCTAAAAAAGGCTCTAAACATAAACAAGGAAATTAGACATTGCTCTGAGGATTTGTTTTCAGTCTACAAAATTATGAGGGTACAGATAGGGTAAATGCAAGCAGCTTTTTTCACTGAGGGTGGGTAGGATGACAACCAGAGGTCATGGGTAAGTGGGGATGGTGTAAGTTTAACAGGAACATTTGGGAAAGCTCTTTACTGAAATGGTCGTGAGAGTGTGGAAAGAGATGCCAGCACAAGTGGTGAATATGAACTCGATTTCTCAATTAAGGGAAGTTTGATAGGTACCTGTATGGTAGGGGTATGGAGGGCGATGTTCCCAGTGCAGGTCGTTGCATTAGACAGCTTAAATTTTTTTTGGCATTGACCAGATGGGCCAAATAGCTTGTTTCTGTACTGAACTTCTCCATGTTTCTGTAACAGAGGAGCTGGCCAAACGTGTTTGGGAGGGAAAAGTTAGGAGTGACAACGTAGCAGCAATGGCTGGAGTTTCTGGGAGCAATTTGGGAGCTGAGTGACAGATATATCCCAAAGAAATGGAAGCATTGGAAAGGCAGGAGGACACAACTATGGCTGAAATGAGAAGCCAAAACCAACATAAAAGACAAAGACAGGACAAACAAAAGAACAAAAAAACTATTGGGAAGCTTCTAGGAACCAACAGAAGACGACTAAACAAAAAGTTAGATAAGCTCAGGGCTTGGAATGATGATTAATGAGTCAGTCATTAATGAGTCTTGGTAGCGCCCAGCAGTCTGAGACACTTAGAGGAACAAAATATCCGAGGTCTCAATATCTCTTGAAACCCAAGTTTCACTGTACCAGTTACCTTACCACTTTTATTCTGGCAGGCACATACAAACTCTACTCCCTCACTTCTGAAGAACTCACACTTACAAGTACTCCTTTGCTAGAAAAACCGCCAGTCCCAATCCACACTTATTAGATCTTTCTGATACCATCAAAATTGTCTTTTCTCCAATTTAGAAACTCAAACCATGGTCCAGCCCTCTCTTTTTCCATATTTACTTGGAACCTTATGTCATTACGATCGCTAGATACAAAGTGTTCCCATACACAAACTTCTGTCACTAATGCAAGATCATTTCCTAACAGCTTACCGCACACCTCTATGTCGGGAATACGACGTCATGATTAAGAGCACATTTGACAAACTCTACTCCATTTAGTCCTTTTACAGTATGGGAATTCCACTCAATATATAAAAAGTTAAAATCGCTTACTATATCAATCTTTGTTTCTAAGCATAGTCTGCGATCTCTACAAAGTTTTTTTTTTCTAAATCTCTCAGAGTGTTGGGAGCAACCAAGTCCCAATAATGGCTACAATATCAAATTCCCTGTCATGAGCTCATCGGGCTTTCCTACAATGCTTCTTGCATTGTGATATATACAGCTCAGCACGTTCATCATACCATGCTTAACCTTTTGTCTGCTGACTCTATCTGAGGTCTGAACAACATCTTTCTGGTGTCAAGAAAGCAACCTCTCCCTCAATGTCACAAAAACAAGGGAACTGGTTGTGGACTACAGAAGGAATGGAGACAGGCTAACCCCTTTTAACATCAATGGATGTGGGGTTAAGAGAGTGAACAGCTTTAAGTTCCTCAGCATAAACATCACCAAGGATCTCATGTGGTCTGTACATACCGGCTGTGTGGTACGTGGCCGTGTGCCTCTTTCACCTCAGACGGTTGAAGAAGTTTGGGATGGGGCCCCAAATCCTAAGAACTTTCTACAGGGGCACAATTGAGAGTATTTTGACTGGCTGCATCACTGCCTGATATGGGAACTGTACTTCCCTCAATCGTAGGGCTCTGCAGAGAGTGGTGCGGACAGCCCGGCATATCTGTAGTTGTGAGCTTCCCATTGTTCAGGACATTTACAGAGACAGGTGCGTAAAAAGTCCCAAAGGATCATTGTGGACCCAAGTCACTCCAACAACAAACTGATCCAGCTGCTACCTTCCAGGAAATGGTACAGCAGCATAACAGCTGGACCAACAGGCTCCTGGACGGCTTCTTCCACCAGGGCAACAGACTGATTAATTTATGCTGATACAATTGTGTTTCTGTTATAATGACTGTCCTAAGTATAAACTATTTATTGTAAATTACACATTGCACATTTAGATGAAGAAGTAATATGAAGATTTCTACTCCTCATGTATATTAATGATATAAGTCAATTCATTTCACCCGCTTCACCATCTGTTCTGGCATTCTGACTCCAATTCCCCCCTGCAAATTTAGTTTCACCAAACACCCTCCACTCCACACACTAGCAATAGCAAGCCTTACCACTAGGATATTAGATCTCTGCTAGTTTTAATTTCCGAACATTTGACTTTCCTCTGCCAGGTAACCCGCCCCCCCCCAACAGTTTGTAAAGTGGTCCACCTGTTGTTGTATGAGATGACCCCAAGAGTACTCTGTGATGGATATTTAACCTCATTCCCCTTCCTTACTCTCACCCAGTTTAATGTGTCCTGCACCTTGGGTGTAACTCACCTCTCTTGATGTTATAACTATCACCCCCTCCAACTCCTAGATGATCCAGAATTCATCCATTTCCAGCTTCAGCTCCTTAAAATGCAGGGTTACAGGCTGCAGCTGTATGCACATCTTGTATGTGAGGGTATCGGGGCACTGGAGGTCTCCCCGCCTTCCCACCAATGTCCTGTCTAATTTGTAATGACCGGTGTGCTGAAACACCTTGCGCTGTGCAATTTTTACCCACTGACAACAAGACATGCACACTGAATTTTAAATAGGGAGGTACTTCTTTTAACAGCTAGCAACTCACTGTCGATAAGAACTTTGATCTCCTCTGGGCTTGATCAAGTTCATCTGCACTCTCACACAAACTATGTAACAGGCCTGTTGTGGGTTATGAAGGATTTTCTCACTTGAACTTTTGCAAACCGTCCATATGTGATTTGCTTGCTAAATGATACTTTCAAAGGTCAGATTTCCAAATATCACTCCCCACTTGCAAATTCTCCAGCAAATTTTGCATCGCCACAATACTGTAATACCAGTTTCTGTATTGTACATAAATATTTCCTCTGAAATCTCCCCCAAGTGACAGATGGTGTTGAACTCAGTGAATGCAATGCCAATGAATATGAAGGGAAGGGCAGTAGTCTGTCTCACTGGAGTCTGGCACATTTGTGATGTGAAAGCTACTTGTAGCCCAGGGCAAAGGTGTTTGATGTCATTATGCACCCAGGGAGAACGGGACAAAACATGTTCTCACCGGTAGAAAAGTCCAGAGCAAGAGGAGGTAGAGGAAGCAACAGACACAAAATGCTGGTGGAGCTCAGCAGGCCAGGCAGCATCTATGGAAAAGAGTACTCAAGCTGAGTTCCTCCGGCATTTTGTGTGTGTTGCTTGGATTTCCAGCACCTGCAGATTTTCTCTTGTTTGTGATCGGAGATAGAACAAAGGTGATTTTCTCAACTGGTGATGTAAAAGATTTTGTTCCCTTTCTCCGAGTTCCTAATCCTTGCGTTTAGATAGCTGGAGCTCAGCTGTGTCTGAGAGATCCATCGGTTCCCATTCACTCATCAGCCGGAAGCTCCCCGGGGTCCGTGTACGGATCGCGGGGCTGAGAGAGAGGGAAGAGAGCAGGACTGTCCCAGGATTGCGGACTATGATGTCCAGAGTTCACAGCAAATGTCCCTCAGTCGGTGTTTAAGATAACAGCCCAGAAAATCATTCTTACCTTTACCGATCCTCCGGATGTCCTTTGTCTACGGCGCGCATGCGTGCTATTCGGTGACGTCATCGACCTTGATGCCTGCGTATTTGATCGTTGCTTCAGAAGCAGCGAAATTTTAAACCCAGGGCTTTATGAGTAATCGCGGTGCCATTAAACATTCCTGCTAGCACCCGTTTCATGTCCACACCTCAGGGTTTTTTTTTCTGTGTCGAAAACTCAGCAGCTGTTTTAACGTAGAAAGTGGCTCCCAAAAACAATATCAACAGGCATTCTATTTACCTAATGCCTCTCGTATAACCCTCTTACAGAGGCAGATATAAAACACAAGAGATTCTGCAGTTGCTAGAAACACACACACACACACACACACACACACACTCACACACACACACACACACACACACACACACACACACACACACACACAGACACACGCACACACACACACACACACACACACACTCACACACACACACACACACACACACACACAAACAGACACACACGCACACACACACACACACACTCACACACACACACACACACACACACACACACTCACAGACACACACACACACACACACACACACACACACACACACACAATGCTGGCGGAACTGTGCAGTTCAGGTAGCAAATAAGCAGAGGAGTACACAGTCTAGGCATGCTGAAGGGGCTCGGCGTAAACGTTGTCTATTTATTCCTCTCCACATTTGCTGCCTGATCTGTTGATTTCCTCCAGTATTTTGCAGAAATTAACCACCTTTTTTTCCAATCAAGCAGATTCCAAATGTGTCTGATCTTTCATTTGTAGCCACATCCTGCAGGTTCGGTTTCTCTTCTTCCTCCTCCTTGTAAACCAGGCCCCATCTCTTTCTGGAGCCCCAAATCTCTGACTGGCAACTTGGTTTCTGACTCTGCTCCATTCACTCGCTAGTCTGCTGTCAGACTTCAGATGTTCATTGTAACAACCCAGCAGTTCGAAGCGAAGACCTTTGAAATTAGTGAGAATGACCTAAAATATTGAAAAGAGCGGGGAAGAAGGAGTTTAACCAACTTCGTCCGGGGCCCTGAACAACGTCACAACCACAGTGAGCTCATCCTCTTGTTCAGCCCGGAGAAAATCATGCAGGAAATTCATGCAGGTGTATAAGATGATGAGAGGCATTGGTCGTGTGGATAGCCAGAGGCTTTCCCCAGGGCAGAAACGGCTAACACGAGGGGGAATAGGTTTAAACTGCTTGGAAGTAAGTACAGAGGAGATGTCAGAGCTAAGATTTTTAAACAACAGTGGTGTGTGTTTATGGAATGCAGTGCCAGCGATATGGTAGAGTCGGATAAAATAGGATCTTTTAAGAGACTCAGATAGGTACATGGAGCTTAGGAAAATAGGTGGCTATGTGGTAGGGTAATTCTAAGCAGTTGGGACTAAGATAAAGGCCAAACTGTCTGCAATGTGCTGTAGATTTCTCTGATTCTATGAAATTCAATGGCAATCTCCTATCCCTTGGAGTGGTGACTAGTTGCAACCTGTCATCTCAGGGAACGCGAGAGGAGAAAGGCAGGGATGTATTTTCATATACTGATATGGAACAGAATCATGGGAAGGGACCAGATGGTCCCTCCTGGCATTTGAAGTGGTAAAATCAGAGTCAGCAATGGTATTGAACATCGGGAGTAGGTGATTAGGCTTTTTCGTTGGAGATCGATAAACTGCCGGTAGTGTGTGTCTGGATGAGTGGGTCGTTTACAGACTGGAAGGAGGTAGCGTTTGGAGTACCCCAGAGATCAGTCTCTGACCACAGTTGTTCACAGTTTAATGTCCTGGCGGAGGCGGCGAGATGTGAGATGTCCCAGTCTGCTGGTGATGCAGAAAGAGTGGAGTTGGGGGAGGGGAGGCTATTCACATGCAATTTCGTAGCTTTGCAATCAGTACATAGTGCACTGTGGGGCTGCAGTGGCGGGTTCCAATCTGCTAATTAAATTTGCTGACGGCACTACATTGATCGGCCGAATCCCAAATAATAACGAGGCAGCCGACAGAGAAGTCATCACCCCGACACAGTGGTGTCAAGAAAACAACCTCTCCCTCATTGTGACAAAAACAATGGAGCTGGTTGTGGATTACAGGAGGAATGGAGACAGGGACCGAATTCAACATGTCCAAGTATGTTATTGACACAAATCATTTTAATATTGATCATGACCCAATGTATTTTATATGTTGTTAATGACATAAAGCATATTTATAGATAGTTACTGACAGAGAATCGTATAATTTGTGTTCCTTGTGTTATCTGAAAGTACTTGCCCGTGATAGAGGCAGAGTGCTTCTCTGTACCTGTACCTTCCCGTACTTGTGCACTTGGCAATAAATTCAACAGGACCTGAGAAATCTCAGTGAGATTTGATTAG
The DNA here is from genome assembly GCF_030144855.1 of Hypanus sabinus. Taxonomy (NCBI): domain Eukaryota; kingdom Metazoa; phylum Chordata; class Chondrichthyes; order Myliobatiformes; family Dasyatidae; genus Hypanus; species Hypanus sabinus. The sequence goes on from NW_026781341.1 coordinate 1,683,013, forward strand.
TGATGATCATCTTGGCAGCTCGGTAGGTCGAATGTATGAGACAGTACACTGTTAAATGCAAAACCCTGAACAGTGTCGATGATCAGCGGGATCTTAGACACCAAGTTCATCGCTCCCTGAAAGAGACTGCACAGATTGATCGGGTGGTTAAGAAGGCAAATGACATGGTTGTCTTTATTAGTTGAAGCATTGAGTTCAAAAGTCGGGAAGTTGTGTTGCGGCTGTTACGAGCCTGCGGTCGTACTGTGACTGTTTCTTTAAGAGCGCCGGCGTGAGGAGGCGGGACTATGACGTCAGTCACAGGCTGACAGCGCTGACTGTGGACTGAACCATAAGAGAGAGAGAGAGAGCGATCTGCAGACAGGCAGTCGGTCAGTCTAAGAGAGAGAGAGAGAGAGAGAGAGAGAGAGAGAGAGAGAGAGAGAGAGAGAGAGAGAGCGATCTGCAGACAGGCAGTCGGCCAGTCTAAAGAGAGAGAGAGAGAGACTGGAAAAGCTGATCGCTTCAGTTAGTCGCAGCTGAGGCTTGGAACTCTCCTATGCCCACAAGAGTGGGTTGATCATCGGTACACGGAACCACAACGAATGTGTGTGGCTGTCACTTCGTATAATCCATAGGAGTGGGGTTTGGAATATCTTGTGTTAACCTTTGCCTGGGTATGTTGTGTGGTAACCCCGGGAAGACGGTATTCCTGTGACAGGTCACTTTTGCAGATAACTCGTATGTGGACGGATTCAAAGGATATGAATTTCGACGGCGGTTATTTTGAAGTAACCTTTTCTCTATTTTTCACCCTGGATTACAAATATCTCTCTCCCATCATTTATTCCGTGGATTACTGAACTTTCCTACTTTACCATCTCAAGACTCTGAGCTTTGTTCCCTCAGGCTCGATAATCTGTGAGTCATATTTACACATATATACACATAACACTGTAAACTTTCCTTTATTTCGTGGTTACTGTATTATATAAGTCAGTACTACTAAAGATAATGGTGTTAACATCAAAACCAGACTCCAGTGTGAACTCTATTGCTGCTGGTTCGTTTCTAAAACGTTACAGTTCGGAACACAGTTTTATAAAACTAGTTAGCCCACATCTGGAGTGTTTCATACAGTTCTGGTCGCCCCCATTCTCGGAAGGATGTCGGGGCTTTGTACAGGGCGCAGAAGAGGTTTACCAGGACCCTGCCTGGATTAGAGGGCATGAGCTATAACGAGAGGCTGGACAAACTTGTGTTGTTTTCTCCAGAGCGGCGCAGGCTGGGGTGAGACTGGATGGACGTTTATAAGATTACGAGAGGAATAGATCGAGTGGACAGACGATATATTTTTCCTGGAGGTTGAAATGTCTAATACATTTAAGGTGAGAGGAGATGTGAGCGGCGTTTGCGTCTTTCCACAGAGTAGTGGGTAAACGGACATCTGTCTGGGGGTGAGAGACCAAAGCGGCCATGTGATCCCGTTTCCTGTTCACGTTTTTCTGCAGATCTGCAGCATCTGCGGGTCACTGCTCTACCTATACGTGGAGCTTCATCTTTCCCCGTTCATACAAGGCAGTGAGATCCGGATCTGTCACGTCCTCTCGTTGTGATAGAAAATATGTTTTTTTTCGGCAATATTTTCTGCATGTTTCATTCCACTGTTTTCACCTGCTGTAGTGCAGCCGTTGTTTCTGGGTGTCTGACCCACTTATGTGAGAATTTAGCTTTTTATAATTATCTGAGCTTCTCATAAATGTGTACAGTTCAGTTAAGCTTCACTTCCATTAGTTCCAAAGCAACAACCCAGTCAGTCAAACAGTCGGCACAATTAAAATAGTTTATTACATCTTTTTTTCATTTTGTATGATTTATATAATTTAACTATGTGATATTTCTATTCTTGTATTAAATCACAATTGTTAAAAATCTGTGGTTAAAAGTTAGGTTCTCCTGCTGAACGAATTTCATGACATATGCCAGTGCTATTAAACTTGATTCGGATATTGACATGGGAGATCCACCACCGGTCACCTGATCCAATTAAAATGGGGAATTTGTTTATTATCTTCACGTACTGAACTACAGTGAAAATCTTCCCTGATGTACCATCCACACAGATCGATACATTACAACAGTACATTGAGCTGATAGATGACAGAACATTAACTGTAACAAAGCATTTTGGCTGCAGTGCAGTGCAGATAGACATATGGTGCAGCGTCACGTCGACTTACATTGTGAGGTTGAGTCAATTTTATCATTCATTTGGCTTATAACTGCAGACAGGAAGCCATCCTTCAACATGGTGTTACGCGCTTCAAGGCTTTTGTATCTCTCCGCCAATGTGGGAGCGGGATTGCAGCTAGAATGTCCAGGTTATGAGGTTCTTTGAGTACATGGCCTGATTTTCCGAGGCAGGGGAAGTGTAGGAAGAGTCCATGGAGTGGAGGCTTGTTTCTCTGATGTTCTCTGCTCTCCAAAGTTCTCTGCAGTTGCTTGCAGTCATGGGCAGAGCAGTAGCCATACGAAGGCGTGAAGTATAGAGAAGAAGCTCAGAGACCTCGGCCTTCACCCTGCCTTGTGTAGCTGGAAACTGGTCTTCCTGTCAGATCGCCGGCAGGTGGTGAGAGTGGGCTCCCTCACCTCTCTCTTTCTCTGACCTTCCGCACACAAACCCCACAGGGTTGTCTCTTTGGCCCTCTCCTTTACTCTCTGTGCATCCATGACTTGTGTTGCCACCCACAGCTCCAATCTGCTAATTAAATTTGATGACAACACTACATTGATTAGCCTAATCTCAAATAACAACTTTCAATAGATCATATGCCTCCTGACACGGCTCGGTCCAAACCAACTGTTCACCCTTCTTCAGGAGATTATTCAGAGGAAGAGCGATAGCAGCAAAGTTCTGACAGAACTTACGATAATATCCATCCATTCCCAGAAACCTAAGAACCTTCTTAGCAGTCAGAACAGGAACTTGAGAAATTGCCTGGGCTTTTGCCCAAGCAGGAGCCATCTTGCTTTGACCTACAACATAGCCAAGACAGGTCACACTGGCATGGCCAAATTCACTCTTAGCCAAGTTAACTGTAAGGTTGTCCTAGGAAAGCCTGTCAAACAGCTTTTCTACTGCAGAGATATGCTCTTCTCAAGTGTCACTCCGTGTGCCCGAGTTATCAATATAGACATCTGTGTGTTCTAACCCTGGAATTACAAAATCAATCATTCTTTGGGATGTTCCTGGAGCATTTTTCCTTCCAAAAGGCAAAATACTGTATTGATCCAACCCAGATGGTGTCACACATGCAGAAATTTCTCTACCTCTGTCCATCAATGGAACACACCAAAACCCTTTCAACAGATCTATCATTGTAAGAAATTAGCTGTTCCAACATTATCGATACAATCATTATTCCTAGGGATAGGATAGGCATCTGTTTTTGTTACTGCATTTATCTTCCTATAATCAGTGCAAACTCTAACACTACCATCAGGTTTTGGCACAATAACACAGGGTGAGCTCCAATCTTATGCTGAAGGACTAATAATATCATTTTCTAGCATATATTCAATTCATTGCTCAGCCACATTACACTTTTCTACGTTCATGCGATATGGGTGTTGTGTATTAGGTTTGGCTTGACCAATATCTACATCATGTACTACGACCGTGGTTTGCTTGGGAACATCCGGAAATAAATCGTTAAACTTCAGAATTAATTCTTTCAGCTGTTGTTGTTGCTTTGGCTGCAGATGAGCCAACTTGTTAACAATGTTTTCTGGAACAACTGCGTTCACTAGCCTAACTGGGACCACGTTTGGCTTGTGAAAATTCTCAGACGAGTCAATTGCTTCATTCTCAGGGCTGCCAGATTCATATGTTTTAACAACAACACTCAAAGATTGTGCCTGCTTGTCAAAATAAGGCTTTATCATATTCATGTGTACCACCTGTGTTCGTTTACGTCGATCATGTGTTTTAATAACATAATTCAGATAATTAATTTGAGAGACTATTTCATACGGTCTATTGAATTTCGCCTGAAGTGGATTCGTCAACATAAGGCAAGCACCTTATCTCCCACCCGGTATTTTCTTTCACAACCCTGCTTATCAAACCAACACTTCATTTTGTTTTGAGAAATCTTTAAGTTTGTCTTGCTCGACTACAGGCTTGCTGTAGTTTATTCTTGAACTTCATGACAAAGTCAAACAAGTTAAAATGTACATCCCTATCAATGCACTGTTCCTTTAACAAGGTCAAAGGTCCCCTCACTCTGTGATCAAATACAAGTTCAAATGGACTAAAGCCCAGTGATTCTTGTACCGACTCTCTAACTGCGAACAAAAGCAAATATATTCCTGCATCCCAGTCTTTTCCATTTTCAACACAGTATGTCTTAATAATTGTTTTGAGGGTAGAATGGAATTTTTCTAAAGCCCCTTGTGATTCCGGATGGTACACAGACGATGTAATTTGTTTAGCACCCAGTTCATAAGCTACCTGCTGGAATAATCCAGATGTACAATCATTTCCTTGATCAGATTGGATTTCTTTAGGCAAACCAAATAAATATAAAAAAAAACTTGGTAATTGCCTTCACCACAATTTTATCTAAGAAAATATTTCTGAGAAAAATTGCCTCTGGGAATCTGGATGCAGTACACATAATAGTTAGCAGATACTGATGGCCAGCTTTACTCTTTGGCAATGGCCCAACACAATCCACTATCACTTTGGAAAAGGGTTCACCAAATGCAGGTGTAGGCCGCTGTGGGTCCATTGGGGCGACCTGATAGGGTTTACTCATAACTTGACAAGTGTGACAGGTTCTGCAAAAGGTCACTACATCTTTCCTCAAATTAGGCCAGTAAAATGCTTTCATAATCCTGTTTACAGTTTTATTCACTCTAAGATCTCAACCTAAGGGCATACCGTGGGCCAACGTTAAAGTTTCAGGCCTATAAACTTTAGGAACACCAACTTGGTGAACAATTGCCCATTCCTGACACGCTGGTATAGCAAATGGCCTCCACTTCCTCATTGACACTCCATCCCTGATATAATACCCCACTGGCACTTCCTTAATCTCATCATCAGAGAGAGCTGTTTCGTTTAAAGCTTCAATCTCAGGGTCTCGGTTCTGTTCTGCTATAAATTCCTTCCTGGACAGAGATAAATCTTTCTCATCAGACTTACTGCCTGAATCATGTTAAAACAATGAAGGCAGAAAAGACCCTGACAAGTCTTCATAACCTGAATCCCGACTTTGGCTATCATGGGTATCAGAATCATGCTGCACAGAACCGTCTGCGTCGGCAGACTTTTTAGCCATACTTCGAGTTATTGCGCAGGAAGGATAAATGTTAAAATCCATCTGTGGGTCGTCAGCGGTTGGCTTAGTTGTCAACAGCACTGCAGGAACAACTTTACCATCTGCCAGGTCATTCCCTAACAGCAAAGTAACATCTTCCACCGGTAAACTGGAGCACAATCCGATCTCAACAGGTCCCGAAACCTTTAATAATGCAATCCCATCTGACATAAAATGATTGATCACCACCTTAACTCGGTCAGACCTCTCAGACCTTATCTGAGCCACAACAGAATGTTCAGGACCCAGTGGGTTTACTGGTGCTTCAACATACTGATCAGAGGCATTTGGGACTGCCTCCTTTTCCTTGTTCTTCTTCAGGACGGAACAATTAGCCATCATATGACCAGCTTTCTTACAATAGCAACAAGTGAGATCAGAATATTTCTACTTCAACTGCTTCCCTTCCTCCTCTCTTGTCGGTAGTCCCAGCTTTAATTTCTGCTTTACCCTGGTTATACTTGCTACTCTTCTGGAAACTCTTATTTGGGATAAACTTAACCTTGTCAGTTAAAACAAACTCAGCTTCCAATCAAGCAGACTCCTGCAAAGTGGAAGCATCTTTTTCATCTAAATACGTCTTTATGTCAACGGGGACACACATTCTGAATTCTTCAATTAAAACCAACTCTCAAGCTGTTAAATATCATCATTTATATTTTTATATGTGATCTAGCAGTCAAAACACACAAACTTCTCATAAGCTAATTCCATATAAGTATGGTTCACAGATTTCCTCAAATTTCTAAAACTTTGTCTATCTGATTCTGGAACCAACTCATGAGCTTTGAGCACAGCCTGCTCCACAATGTCATAATTAGCTGCATTTTCAATTGAATGTGCTTGTTAATTATACTTTGTAACAAGAGTCCAGCTTCCTTTCGGCCGCTTTTGACTTTGAGCCACTTTTTCAAAAGGCTGTAAGTATTTACAAACATCAATCTGATCAAATGGAGGGACCAATTTAACTTCCTGGCTGGAAATGAACGGTACAACCAACTCCTTTGAGCAAGCACCTTCTTTCTCAAGCCTTAACTTCTCTATCGCAAACTGCCTGTCTTCTTTCCCTCTGTTTGTCTGCTTCCTCAGTTTCAAGAGTCTTTTTTCCTGCCTCTTCCCTTTGTTTGTCTGCCTCTCTAGTATCAAACCCCCCTCTGCCTCTCCTTTACTTCAGCCTCTAATCTAAGTACATCAATCCTCAATTGTTCCAGACATAACAGGATCTCCTCTTTACTCACAGGAAACCTCTGTAACACCTCCTGATCAAACACCTTCATATAGTGCTCAACTATTTTCCTCTGAATTTCTGGCTTTCTCATAGCCCTCCTATGGTGGCTGCAATTCCCAGCCACACCATCAGCTGGGCATATTAAAGTGTCCTGGAGCCGACCATCCTCCTGATAATCTGGGAAACGAATGAGCAGTTGCGTTACACCAGCCTAAGTAGATGGGGCTGGATAATTGAATTGTGCCATTCTACTATAGCCAGGGGGATGTTATCTGGAGCTACTTCATTTATGCCATATGTTTAAGGAGTAGAATGTTTTATCTTCCCTGCAATGTACTATGGACTGGCCAGCATCAAATGTAAACCCAAAGTCAGGAGCAGAGTGGTGTCTCTTGGTTTGAGGAGTATTTCACTATGTTGTTGTCACCCAGTTCTGTTCGGTTTAGCTGATTCAAGTTTGGACTCTAGAACAATTCTGTTGAGTTTGTAAACATTTTGGGGAATAAAGCCCCTATTTTTTTTAACCTTTACCTGCTCTCCCAGATTTATGCTTCCCCTTGTCATTCACAGATTCTTAACTCCTTAAGGCTCAGCCCATTAGCAATAGTCATCAATTCATTCTGTTTGGTTTTTCCTAATGCCTCAGGGGTTGGCGCTTCCAAAAATATATCAATATCCACTGCTGCTGATTTCCACACACAAGACAGACAGACATACTTTATTGATCCCGAGGGAAATTGGGTTTCGTTACAGTCGCACCACCAGGAGTAGTGTAGAAATATAGCAATATAAAACAATAAATAATTAGAAATAGTTAAAATATGCCAATTGGAAAAAGTCCAGGAACAGCCTATTGGCTCAGGGTGTCTGTCACTCTGAGGCAGGAATGACTTCCTATGATGATCAGTGTTGCATTACAGGCAGGATTACAATCAAAAGGGATTACCCCAATCAAATCAATAATTAATCAATCAATACACCCCCAAATTTGTTCATATCCGAGATGCTGGCCCCAATTTTTTTTATGAACCTTAATGCTTTAGAAACAAACCAGTAGCAATTGACTGCACCTGGAGTCTGGTTTTGATGTTAGAACCACTATCTTTACTAGTGACTACTTATAATATTGTAACTTAAACAAGATAAACAAAAGTTAAGTGTTATGTGTATAAATATAACTCCCAAACTATTGAGCTTGGGGGAAATAAGGCTTAGAGTCTTGAAATGGTAAAGTAGGAAAGTTCAGTTCATCCACGGAATAGGTGATGAGAGAGGGATACTTGTAATCCAGAGTAAATGTTGACAGAAGACAATTATGTCGAATTCCACAGGTTCCATGGTGGTAAAACGAGAGAACAGTCACTGTAGATTTTATGTGTCATTCGAAGTCGACATACAAATTATCACCGAAAACGACTTGTCACAAGAAGTATCACCTTCTAGTGAATTACCACACCACAGCCAGGCAAGGGTTAACACATAAGTGGTCTCCACAGGATACAACAAATCAGATACACTCCTATGGATCAAATGAGGTGACAACCACACATTCGATGTACGATGGATCGATAATTAACCCACCCTTGTGGGCATAGGAAACTTCTAAACAGTGACCCTTGGTCCTGGTTTTGATTCTTCCATTTTTCCTCCTTCGTCTCTGTCTGACTCTGAGTGTCTGTGTCCTCGGTTAAAACTAAACAAGCTGCAAGTCAGACTGAATCGCCTTCTTAATCTCTCTCTCTCTTAAAATGACAGTCCGCAGCAAAAGAAACCTAGAGATTCATAACAACAGCCACTCCCCATTGTGAACTGACTGATGTGCCAGCAGTTGGGACGACTAAGTGAATCCTATACCACAGTCTGAGCAGGTGAATGGCTTCTCCCAGTGTGAACTCGCTGATGTCTCTGCAGCGTGGATGACTGAGTGAATCCCTTCCCACAGACCGAGCAGGTGAATGGCTTCTCCCCAGTGTGAACTCGCTGATGTCTCTGTAGGGTGGATGACTGAGTGAAAACCTTCCCACAGACTGAGCAGGTGAACGGCTTCTCCCCAGTGTGAACTCGCTGATGACTCGGTAGGTGGGATGACTGAGTGAATCCCTTCCCACAGACTGAGCAAGTGAACGGCCTCTTTCCAGTGTGAACTCGCTGGTGAGTCAACAGGTTGGATAACAGTGAGAATCCCTTCCCTCATTCTGAGCAGGTGAACGGCTTCTCCCCAGAGTGAACTCGCTGATGATTCTGCAGGGTGGATAGCCGAGTGAATCTCTTCCCACAGACTGAGCAGGTGAACGGCTTCTCCCCTGTGTGAACTCTCTGATATACCTTCAGTTTAGATGAGCAAATAAATCTCTTCCCACAGTCTGAGCAGGTGAATGGCCTCTCTCCAGTGTGAACTCGCTGATGAGCCAGCAGGTTCGATGACTGAGTGAATCCCTTCCCACAGTCTGTGCAGGTGAATGGCTTCACCCCGGAGTGAAGTCGCTGATGACTCTGTAGGTTGGATGACCGAGTGAATCTCTTCCCACAGTCTGAGCAGATGAATGGCTTCTCCCCAGAGTGAACCCGCTGGTGATTCTGTAGGTTGCATGACTGAGTGAATCCTTTCCCACATTCTGAGCAGGTATACGGCTTCTCCCCAGTGTGAATTCGCTGATGATTCAGTAGTGAGGATGACTGAGTGAATCCCTTCCAACACACTGAGCACGTGAACGGCTTCACCCTAGGGTGAACTTGCTGATGTCTCTGTAGGTGAAATGACTGTGTGAATCTCTTCCCACAGTCTGAGCATGTGTATGGCCTCTCCCCAGTGTGAACTTGCTGATGTCTCTGTAGGTGGGATGACAGTGTGAATCCCTTCCCACATTCTGAGCAGATTAACGGCTTCTCCCCAGTGTGACTTCGCTGGTGACTCTTTAGGTGGGATAACTGAGTGAATCTCTTCCCACACACCGAGCAGTTGAATGGTCTCTCCCCAGAGTGAACTCGCCAGTGTCTATGTAGGGCGGATGACAGTGTAAATCCCTTCCCACATTCTGAGCAGGTGAAAGGCTTCTCCCCAATGTGAATTCGCTGATGATTCTTTAGACTGGATGACTGAGTGAATCTCTTCCCACACACCTAGCAGTTGAACGGTCTCTCTCCAGTGTGAACTCGCCAGTGTCTCTGTAGAAGGGATGACTGTGTGAATACCTTCCCGCACTCTGAGCAGTTAAACGCCCGCCCCCTGGTGTGAGCTCGCTGGTGTGGCATTAGGTCAGATGACCGAGAGAATCCCCTCCCTGAAATTCAACAGATAACCAGCCTCTGCCCAATGTGATCTGACTGGTGTGTCCACAGGTGGGAAGACCCACTGAATCCTTTCTCACACACAGGACAGGTGAATGGTCTTGCCCAGTGTGAACTTGCTGATGTACCTTCAGTTGAGATAACTGAGTGAATCCATTCCCACAGTCTGAGCAGGTGAACAGCCTTTCTCCTGTGTAAAATGACGGGCATGCCAGTTGATCAAATGACCAAGTGAATCCATTCCATGGTCTGAGCAGGAAGGATAGTTGATTGAATCCCTTGCTCCACTTCTTAAGTATCTTGACAGAGACTGCAAATTTGGCATTCCATGTTTGAGATTCCTGAAGCCAAGTTCCTTCTCATTTTTAACCTGGAAAAAGATTTACAAAATCCATCAATGGGTTTAGGACAACATCTCAGAGGAGATTACTTGAGTTGCCAAGGTTTGATCTGGTTTCACACTGTTACGAGGGAATTAAATGCAGCATCTCCAAGTTTGCCGATGACACAAAGCTGGGCGGCAGTGTTAGCTGTGTGGAGGATGCTAAGAGGATGCAGGGTGACTTGGATATGTTAGGTGAGTTGGCAAATTCATGGAAGATGCAATTTAATGTGGATATAGGTGAGGTTATCCACTTTGGTGGCAAGAACAGGAAAACAGATTATTATCTGAATGGTGGCTGATTAGGAAAAGGGAAGGTGCAATGAGACCTGGGTGTCATTGTACACCAGGCATTGAAAGTTGGCATGCAGGTACAGCAGGAGGTGAAAAAGGCGAATGATACGTTAGCATTCATAGCAAGAGGATTTGAGTACCGGAGCAGGGAGGTTTTACTGCAGTTGTACAAAACCTTGGTGATACCACACTTGGAGTATTGTGTGAAGTTTTGGTCCCGTAATCTGAGGAAAGACATTCTTGCCGTAGAGGGAGTATAAAGAAGGTTCATCAGATTGACTGCTGGGATGGCTTTCATATGAAGAAAGACCGGATCGACTAGGCTCATACTCACCAGAATTTAGAAGATTGAGGGGGGATCTTATTGAAACATAAAATTTTAAAGGCATTGGACAGGCTAGATGCAGGAAGATTGTTTCCGATGTTGGGGGAGTCCAGAATGAGGGGTCACAGTTTAAGGATAAAGGGAAAGCCTTTTAGGACCAAGATGAGGAAAAACTTCTTCACACAGAGAGTGGTGAATCTGTGGAATTCTCTGCCACAGGAAACAGTTGAGGCCAGTTCATTGGCTATATTTAAGAGGGAGTTAGATATGGCCCTTGTGGCTAAAAGGGATCAGTGGGTATGGAGAGAAAGCAGGCAGAGGGTTCCGAGTTGGAGGATCAGCCATGACCATACTGAATGGTGGTGCAGGCTCGAAGGGCCAAATGGCCTATCCCTCTACCTATTTTCTATGTTTCTACAGTGAGGCTAAACACAAGTTGGAGAGAGAAATCATCTTCTGACTGGGTAGAGTGCTGGGATCTGGAATGACCATCAATGCCCTAATGGTCTTCCTGTCTGTATAGGAATGGGGCATTTCTGCCATCTCCAATCTGTGACCTGGCTCAGTTTAACTCTCTCCATTGGTATTACTCCCTGTTCCTGCTGAGCAGCATGCGGGCCTGGCCACACAGTAACTGAAACAGTCTCACACAAATAGTCTTTCTTGATGCACAGCTGGGAATTCTTTTATGTATTATTAACTTAAAGTATCACAGATTTAACACCATGTAGAAAATTCCTGCTGAGATGTATGGTTGGTCTGCACAGCTGTTAAAAGGACAGAGTGATTTTTTGCAGAATTCCCAGAATGGGAATACTGAGGATTATTCTGAGACAGGGAGGGAAGAATCCAATAAAACCCCAGAGTTAATTGCTCCACAATGACAACAGCCCACCCGAATGATGCCCAATTCCTGAGCAGGAGGAGGGACAGCCCTCAGTGATTCCTGTGTATGCTCCCTGGAAGCTTCAAGAAATGATAATGATCATGAATCAGTCCCCAGATAGAAAAGAAAAAAAAACAGCACAGTTTGCTCAGAGTGTCCGCAGTACTACAAATGTTTAATGCAACCCCGTAAGATTTATTCAGTCTCTGCTGCATGATTCTCTCAGCTGATGAGGGGCAGAAATGGAAGGAAGAATTGAGATACCAAACCTATCAGGAGTTACAGGCGGGAAACCATAATGAGAATGAACAGACAGACCAGATTATTCAAGCCTTGGAAATGGCTCTCCAGCAACCTGTAAACATCACTAAAGTACTTGAATGCAAACCTAAGCCTGGGGAATTGAGAACAGAATATTGCGAGTGATTTGTGGCCTACTATGGCACTTTCACAGGAGACCAAACCTTTAATGATGGGAATCCGTCCCCCTAGTTTATGCCCTACTGTTCCAATGGTTACCAACTAAGTTAGCCAACAAGATTAAAACAAATAATATGGATTGGCCTGACAATCACCGAAATCGAATGTGATGAGCTTTGACATATTACTGGGACCTGACTTTCGAACCTCGAAGGGAACTAATATTAAAAGGTGAATACGTTCAGTGGGAAGAAGGACATGAGTGGGCTAAATCTTGGGATCAAAAATGGGATCAAAAACCTACCAAGGGACAGGTGGGGACAACAACCCGTTTAGAAATTGACAAACAAGGATGCTTCCTACTGTGAGTATCATCCCTCAGGAAGAGCCCAATGTAATATTGCAAGTTGCTGGAATTCCAGTTCCATTTATGGTTGATACGGAGGCAACCACAACACCCTCGATCAGGAAATACTATCAAAAGGGATTCCAGCTATCAGACGCTGCAATCACTCTGTCTGGGTTCGAAGGCACGGAACGTACATATTCACGTACCCATCCACTGCAGGTGGAATTCCAGGGAAACCAGTGTGAGATTTCATTTACAGTCACCACCAGACGCGGGTGTAATCTTGTAGGGAGAGACTTGCTCTGTCCGCTGGAAATTGAGATTCTATGCACGGGCAAAGGTATCACTCCGGGACTAGCGAACAACTAACAGCTTCTTCAGTTTCTGATCTCTCCAGTGTTGGGCAATTAATCTGGGCTGCACTGTGTTTGAACCCCCTTTCCCAGTGGCCAAATCTCATGCGATGAGAGGTGTATGGAGGGATATGGGCCGGGTGCAAGTCAATGGGACTAGGCAGAAAAATGGTTTGGCACAGCCAAGAAGGGCCAAAAGGCCTGTTTCTGTGCTGTAATTTTCTATGGTTCAATGAACCTGAAGGGTGCTCAACGTAGGAAAGCCCATATTTTGCACTTCTCGAGGGACAGAACTTCCCAGTCACGTTGATTGGAAAAGTTACAGAAAGAGAGTACAATGCATTACTGGCCAAAATTTTGGATTTCCTTTGGTGACAGACAGGGCTGGTGGTTCCCTATACAACCGTTAGGGTTTGTCCTGGGTACAAGCAAAAGAGACTAGGGTTCCTTGCCTACACCCTGACGAAACAAGCCTCCAGCAGCGAGGGAGCCTGGCAAGACTTGGCCGCGGGCCAACTCCAACACTGGAAGGACTCTAAGGTGAAGACAGGAATTATGGTAATACATTATTTTAATATTCACCGATCCTGAGACGTTGTACCCCATCTCTGGGCAATTTCAGGCCATTAAGTTGGCCATACCAACTGCCCCCATGTGGATCACCGTGAAGGAAAGACCGACTCTCCCATCCATTTAGCAATATCCCCTCAATCCGGAGGCAATGTTTTATGAGGATAGAAGCTCTTTTGTGGATCCAGCAGGAAAACGATGCGATAGTGACGGGCAGTGAAGTAATTGAACAGGCCTCTTTTGAAGCAGCTGTCTCTGCCCAGAAGGCTGAGCTGTTTGCTCTGACTCGTGCCTGTATCCCAGCAACAGACTAAAGTGGGAACGTTTACACAGACTCCCGTTATGCATTTGGTATTGTACATGACTACGGGGCTCTCTGGGAACATGGGGATTCCTGACTTCCTCTGGCCACCCCCATTAGTAATGCCACCTTTGTAAACAACTTACTCACCGCTCTGCAGCTACCTCAAGTTTTGGCTGTTATTAAATGAGCAGCCCACACGCACATGTCCGACTGAGTCACTAAATACAATGCTTTAGCAGATGAGACAGCAAAATGTGCGGCACAATCCTCGTAGTTGTAGACCCCTCGGGTTCCCGTCAAGCAATCCTCCGTGACTCAAGCAGAACGCGTTTGCTGGACATGTGGGAGGTGCGTACTTTTCAGGGGGACATCTCTGAGGAGGAGCACAAACTGTGGTCCCAGATGGGGTGCCAGAAAGACCCCGACCTAGGTTTTTGGATCACCCCAGCGGGACAGGTTTGTGTTCCTACACAGTTTTTACTAATATTGGTCGATTATATACATAATTGTACAGCCCTCTGAAAGGAGGGAATGTTTGGAAACCTGTACCCTGCACACCAGGTACGACTCCCTTGACAGGTGGACCTTTCTCGTGTTTACAAGTTGATTTTCTTGAATTGGCTAGAGTACATTGTTTTGGATACTGCTTCAGTTATTATAGATATGCTTAGTGGATGGATTGAAGCTATTCCAACTACCTTTAATACTGCGAAGAATACGTACACAACGCTGGAAGAGGTCAGCAGGTCTGGCAGCATCCGTGGGAAAAAGAGTAGCCAACGTTTCGCGCCGAGACCCTTCGTCAGGAATGGGGGAGAAGAGAGGGCCGAAGCCCAGTAAAACAGATAGGGGAAGGGCTAGAGGCAGGTGGAGAACCAATCAGAGGAGAGATAAAGGGGGGAGTGGGAGGGGATAAGCATGAAAGAACTGTAGAGATAAAGGAGCAGAAAGTTGAAAGGGGAGAGAGGCAGAGAGGGACTGGGATAGGGTAAGAGTGAGGGAATTACCGGAAATTGGAGAATTAACATGGGGGCCCCCGAATGCTGGGTTGAGCCCTCTCAAAGACATAAACATGAACACTACTAACAACCAATACATTTAATACTGCAATGTCTGTTGTTAAGGTATTATTACGGGAAAAAAATCCTAGGTACAGTGTGCCGGAGATGCTGAGCTCTGACAATGGCCCACATTTTGTGATGAAAGTAAACAAAGGGGTATGTAACGACCTAGCTAACAAGCAACAATTCCACTGTGTACACCACCCATGGGCCGCTGGCATAGTGGAAAGAGCCAATGACACTCTGAAGAGTGAACTGGCCAGACTAACAGTGGAGACTGGACTCACTTGGTTGATACTCCTACTGATACCCAGTTCCACATGAAGGTTACCCCACAGGGAAAAACAGGGTTGTCACCAGCTGAAATCATTTATGGACAACCCATGAGGACACCCTGGGGACTAAGACCTTGTGTACCATTGTTCCCAGAAGTCTACCAGCAAAATTGGATATTCATACCTGAGGGGAAGACACGAGGAAATATATATGCCAAAAAAACAAAATTTTCTAAGCATTACATTCACAGGTATGACAGGCTTACAATGAAGAGAACAACTACGCAGAGAGGAATGACTATCCCACCATGGAACCTGGGATTTTTTTTCCTGATGAAGAACTGGGATTAAGGGAATCTTGGACCTCGGTGGAGAGGACCATATCAGGTGTTACCAACCACTCCCGCGGCTGTGAAACTGAAGGGGCAATTTTGGTGGATACATCGATTAGGTGCCAAACATGTTACTGAAGGAATAGAGTAGAAGGTCTCTCTCGGACTAATGGAAAATGTATTGGTTGTTAGTGGTGTTCATGTTTATGTCTTTGAGAGGGCTCACCCCAGCATCCGGGGGCCCCCATGTTAAAACATTTCTGTCTTTCTGTCATACCAATGCCAAACAGGTAGAGCTAGGGGCTTGCTAGGTTTGTGCTGAAATTCCACAACATGGTAAAACTATGGTTCCAATGTCAGTAATCCTGCTCAACTAGTGTGAGGAACTCTCAGCTTGGGCTTTCTCAAATAACAGCTGAGGAAGAGAGTGAGGACCTGTGGTCCAGTCAGAGATGACTGTGGCTGTCAGTGTTTTGAGGGATGGTATCTCAGGCCCCCACCAAACTGAACTTCCAATACTGGGAAACATGCATCCTGGCCATACTTGCAGGTGCCCAGCAGCAGAGAGGAACAACTGAGACTGATTGATTTTGGATGATTACTTTTCTCTCCTATGGAGTAGCCAGGAATTCATGAGAGATAATCAATTTGGATACAGCACTTGAGGAGCTGGCCACAATACTGCAGGGGCCCTGACAGAAACACAGGCCCAAGTAACAGAAATATCCACTGAAATGATTGTAATCTGGCAAACAGTCCTACAGAATCTTACGGCTTTAGATTTTAACCCAGTTGAGAAAGGGGGAACCTGTGCTATTATTGACACAGAAAGTTGAACCTATATCCCTGATCAATCTACTAACATTACATCCCTCTCCAAGCACACCCCAAAGGAGATTGACAGCATCAAGAAAGTAGGGCAGGATTTACACGGGTTCATCGAAGGGTCGAAATGGTGATCTGCGAAGGCCTGTTTGGTAATGTTTGGGGCATGATACTGCATTATAGCCTAATAGTTGTACATATCTTTGTTGTAATTACTGTTGTACACTGTCTTTACCCACTGATAAGTCAATGCTGTCATCAGTTGCTTTCTCTTTAAAAAGTTACTGCTTTGTTGATATTGTAATGATCAAAAGGAGGGAATGATAAAGTCTGTAAAACGGTTAACACTTTGTTAAACAATAGCAACCCGTTTTTCTGAAGGAAACTGCTGATGATGAACCAATGTGCTGAGCCATGTTTCTTTTTGAGGGTAGCTAGCTAGAGTTTCAAGATGCTTATCTCCATGTGCACTCATGAGAAGAGATAGGACAGCTTCAGTCTGTTCTGTGTCTGGAAGCCTTTATGACTGTTTTGTAATTTGTCTATAGGGGCGGCTCATGTAGTAAATATCTTTGGCTCCAGCCTGTCTTGCGTGGGGAGTATCTGGACTATTTTGATAATGCCTATTTTGTAGTTTGTCTTTAGGGGCTCCAGCCTGTCATGTAGTAAATAGCCTGTCTTGTGTGGGGGTATCTGGATGGATATATCTGTGGTGTAAGGGGAATTGTTAGTCAGTTAGTGGATTGGGTGGGGACAGTCATCGACTGTTCCTGTTTGAGCGACTAACTGAGTAAGCCCCAGGTACTTGGAATAAAGAGTTTGTACCGTACTGAGTGACTCTCTCTAGCTTTGACTTCCACAGAATGGGAGTGGTTTTAAAGGGCTGGAAACTGGAAGCACATTACCAGATCTGGAGTGATTGCAACTGGGTCTGACAGAGGCATAACTGGTTGTTCTGGGCACATTCAGTCTCACTCCAAATATAACCCACCTTCCCTTTTACAGGTATGTAATGTCTAAAGGATCAGTGGTGAGTAAATGAGACTCACCAAACTTTCTCCTGACTGAATCAATGGAATCTTCGATTCTCCTGAGGCAGAGTTGTTCTCTCCAGTTTATGTTCTCAGTCCTCGGGTTGGTTCAGTTATTGCTGTTCCCGCCTTCAGCCGTGGTTTGCTTCTAGTAGGGGTTTTTCTTCCAATAAACCTCTCACTGCAGGTCTAACTTTAACCAGAGAGATGATGAAGCACAATAACAATAAAAAGGAGAACCAAACAGTTCTGCTTAATGTTACTAAGAACAAAACGTTGAAGGCTGATATAATGATTTCAGTAAACATTTTTTTATTGTCACTCACACATCACAAAACAATATGGGATAAGGAGGAGCCATCATTCAGTCAGGAACAGAATTATGTGATTTGGTCCAACTGGTCTGCCCCACCATTTAACCACAGCTGATTTTCATTCCAACACCACATTCCTGCCTTCCTCCTGTAACCCTGAGCTACTCAGCAATCATCAATATGTTAATCTCTGTCATATGTATACCCAAATGGCAGCTTCAACCAACCTCTGTGGCAACAAATTCCACAGATCAGACATCTTCTGGCCATTTTTTTTTTCTCCTCTCAGTTTTAAAGGGAAGCTTCCTTATTCTGAGACTGCGCTGTCAGATCACTGTCTAATGGAAACATCCTCTCCATGTCCACTGTATCCCGGCTTTTCAGCATTTGGTAGGTTTACTTAACCATTCATCCACCACCACCCCCACCATCCTGATGAACTCCATTGAGCACAGGTCCAGAACAATCAAATGCTCCTCATACATAACGCCAAACATTCCTGAGATTATTCTTGTAAACCTTGTTCACAACAACTGTACTGAACACATTTCTAGGAATAACAAACTAATTGGTACCAGAGTAATTTGCAGGGAAAAGTTGTGGTTACTTTACTGTTCTACTATCACAGAGTGAGCCATTTCCACTCCCACATTAAAACAGGAACATTTCAGGAAACATAAACTAATCCAGAGTGAATGTAATAAAAAGAAATTGGAATTACTAAACTGCTCAGCAGGTAAGGAACAGCTGTGGGGAGAGGGACAAACTTTACAATTCAGGTTAATTACATTTTGTCAGGATGACTTCAAACATTTTCAGTTTTTAGTGCAGATCTCCAGCAACTTGAGATTCTGCCCGATTTCCACCACTTTATCCAGATTTGACTTCCACAATATGTGAGTGATCTTAAAGGTCTGGGCTGCTGGAAGCCCATAACCAGACCTGGAGTGTTTGCAACTGTGTCTGACAGAGGCATAAATGGTTCTTCGGGGCACATTCAGTCTCACCAACTATTTCCCACCTTCTATTATACAGGTATGTAACGTATAAAGAACCAGTGTTTGAGGAAATGAGACTCACCAAACTTCCTCCTCACTGACTCACTGGGAACTCCAAGTCAGCTGATTCAGAGTTGTTCTCTCCATTTGATGCTCTCAGTCCTCGGGCTGGTTCACTTGTTGCTATTCCCACATCTTCAGCCGTGGTTTGCTTCCAGTTGGGTTTTTTTTTCCAATAAACCTCTCACAGCAGGTCTAACATTAACCGAGAGATCACGAAGCACATTAACAATGAAACAGAGAACCAAACATTTCTGCTTAATGTTACTAAGAACAAAACTCACTGTAATTTAAAAGTTGAAGCCAAATATAATAATCTCTGTGAACGATCTTTTATTGTCCCTCACACATCACAAAACTAAATAGGATTAGAAGGAGCCATCATTCTGTCATGGTAATACATAAGACACAAGAACAGGATTAGGTGATTTGATCCATCTGGGCTATAAACGTGCAGGAGCAATGGGTGGTTAAGTGCCATGCACAAGGATACAACGCACTGCCTGGCCTGAGGGTCAAACTCATGACCTTCAGATTGCTTAACCACTCGGCCACATGCACATCACAGAAACCACTCACCCCCCTTGACATCTCAGTCCCTCAGTAAAGCAGGCAGTGAAATCAAAGATCCCCAAAACCTGGGACGTTCTCCTTTCTCACCCACCCCAGTCCGGGAGAAGACACAACAGCCAGAAAGCTCAAGGACAAATATGAGCAACCTCAGGAAATGAGGCGAGTTGGGGGAAGTTAACGGGACTCAGTGACCAAATTCAGATTCCCCGACACAACATAGAGGAAGCACACTGACCCATCCAGGGACTCTAAGCACACAGCACGTCATCTCGCATCACAAAGTGAAGGGTAGGGCAGATCGACAGTAAACAGCCTCACGTGACCTGTTGCTGGGTCTCCCATTTCAACTCTGTGGAAATAGACAGCCTGGGCTCCAGGTTTGGATCGTTCAATGCAGATTAAGTGAAGTCTACACATATTTGACCAGCCCAGCTAATCGGAAAATAAATGAGTAATTGGTCCTCAGTTCGGTGCTCACGGCCAACATCGGATCTCCCCGCTTGGGATCAGTCTCAATACTCACCGATGGGAACGCAATATCTTCAGCCCACAGACAGTGATCCTGACCCCTGGCTCCCCCATCCAGGAGGTAACGACCCTTCCCTCGATCCCACAGATGATGCACTTCAGCACTGAGTGGAGAAGAAAACACCGCCCGGCCGGAGACAGTGAACATGCGCGAAGTGAGTGTCACATCATCCGGAGGGCAGGGCCTCGGAAACAGATGCACAGGTGCTGCCCATCTGCTGTTAAATGGGAGGGGCAAATGGGATCACGTGAACAGTCAGGTTTCCCACCCCAGGCAGAGTTCTCCAGCTACCCACCATTCTGTGTAAAGAAACAAACTTGGGGCTTACATCTCCTCTCACCTTAAATATATTAGACATTTCAACCCCCAGGAAAAATAGATTGTCTGTCCACATGAATCAGAATCAGGTTTATTATCACCAGTGTGTGCCATGAAATTTGAAAACCGTGCAGCAGCAGTTCAATGCAATACATATTATAGAAGGGGGGAAAAAAAAAATAAAATAATAAAAATAAACAACTAAATCATTTACAGTATATCTGGGACCCTTACTCTTTGTGATTTTGATAAATGACCTGGATGAGGAAGTGGAGGGATGGGTTAGCAAGTTTGCTGATGACACAAAGGTTGTGGGTGCTGTGGATAGTGTGCAGGGCTGTCCGAAGTTTCAGTGGGACATTGATAGGATGCAAAAATGGGCTGAAAAGTGGCAGATGGAGTTCAACCAGGATAAGTGTGAAGTGATTCATTTTGTTAGGTCAAACATAATGGTAGAATATAACATAAATGGTAAGACTCTTGGCAGTGTGGAGGATCAGAGGGATCCTGGGGTCCCAGTCCATAGGACACTCAAAGCTGCTACGCAGGTTGACTCTGTGGTTAAGAAGGCATATGATGCATTGACCTTCATCAATCGTGGGATTGAATTTAGGAGCTGAGAGTTAATGTTGCAGCTATATGTGATGCTGGTCTCACCCCAATCTGCTCAATTCTGGTTGCCTCACTACACGAAGCATGTGGAAACCATAGAAAGTGTGCAGAGGAGATTTACACAGATGTTGCCTGGATTGGGGAGCATGCCTTATTAGAAAAGTTTGAATGAACTCGGCCTTTTCTACTTGGACCAACGGAGGATGAGAGGTGGCCTGATAGAGGTGTATAAGATGATGAGAGGCATTGATCATGTGGAGAGTCAGAGACTTTTTCCCAGATCTGAAATGGTTATGGCAAGACAGCACAATAGGTACCTGGAGACTCTGGAGAAAAATAAAGAAATACTAGCTTAGAACAATAGAGGGCGACGGGTAACCATAGTAATTCCTAAGTTAGGGACATGTTGGCACAACTTTGTGAGCTGAAGGGCTTGTATTGTGCTGTAGGTTTTCTATGTTTCTTTGAATAAATTAAAAATCGTGCAACAAACAGAAATACTATATATTTTAAATGTGAAGTAGTGTTCAAGGGTTCAATATCCATTTAGCAATCGGATGGCAGAGGGGAAGAAACTGTTCCAGAATCACTGAGTGTGAGCCTTCAGACTTCTGTACCTCCTACCTCATGGTAACAGTGAGAAAACGACATGCCCTGGGTGCTGGAGGTCCTTGATAATGGACGCACCCTTTCTGAGACATGGCTTCTAATCGTCTGGTAATCTTCTAAACGTCTATCTAGTCTCATCCCAGCCGGCAAGGCTCCAGAGAAAACGACACAATTTTGTCCAACCTCCCGTTACAGCTCAGGCCCTCTAATCCAGGCAATATCCTGGTAAACCTTTTCTGCGCCCACTCCAAAGCACCGATATCCTTCCGAGAATAGGAGAGACCAGAACTGTATGAAACACTCCAGATGTGGTCTAACTAGTTTTATAAAGCTGCAACACAACTTCCCGACTTTTGAACTCAATGCTTCAACTGATAAAGACAACCATGACATTTGCCTTCTGAACCACCCGATCAATCTGTGCAGTCTCTTTCAGGGAGCGATGAACTTGGAGTCTAAGATCCCTCTGATTATCAACACTGTTCAGGGTTTTTCATTCAACAGGGTACTGTCTCATACATTCGACCTACCGAGCTGCCAAGATGATCATCACTTATCAAATCTCACTGAGATTTCTCAGGTCCTGTTGAATTTATTACCAAGTGCACAAGTACGGGAAGATACAGGTACAGAGAAACACTGACTTATATGTAGCAGCATCATAGGCAAGTAAATTCAGAAAACACACGGGACACAAATTATACGATTTGTCAGTAACAAGATAGAAACATGTTTTAGTTCCTCTGGCTAATAGGACCAGAACAACGGGCTGAGCGGCGGCTCATCTCAGACGGTTCGGTGTGAAGGTCTCACAACCCGGACCGACCCCAGCAGATTCTGTGAAGGAAGGGAGGCGAGGCCGCCAGTTCGGGTAAATTCATCCCCACCCCCTTCAGGTTTCACCGATCACCTTGTGTTTCTCTCTCCCTCCCCACCCCCACCTTTTATTCTCCAGTCCTGCCGAAGGATTTCGGCCGGTAGTGTCGACTGTATTCTTCCCCTAGATGCTGCCCGGCCTGCTGGGTTCCTCCAGCATTTTGTGCGCGTTGCTCGCATTTCCAGCATCTGCAGATTTTCTCTTGTTTGAGTTCGTGGAAGTTAACTCACCGCTCAACGTCAGACCTCCCCGCTCGGTACCGGCTTCAATACTCACCGAAGGGAAATTGTTGGTGTTGCCCCGCAGAGAATAATCCGTCTCCGGCTCCCCGTCCAAGGGGGCGAGGACCCCCTCCCGATCCCGAACCCGGACCCGCCGCTGACCCACTTCTACAAAGAACGAAAACAACATCATTGCCTGGCTCCGGCCTGTGAGCATGCGCAATGTGCTTCTTTTGCGTCACAGGCGGTGGGCGGGGCCACGAAAACAAACCTGCAAATGCTGCCGATCTGCGGTAAAACACGATCACGTTTCGCTGGAGGGTCTCCCATGTGACCGGTGACTGTTCCTCGCCATTCACATACCGCCCTACCCACCGCCGCACTACCCACATTATTTCATTGTTTCCCTATATCATTTCCAAACGTATTTAGATTTTCCCTCCATATCTTCCCCGATCCCTTTCCCTCCAGCCCCAGGTCACAGAGTTCTCAGAGTTATAGTCTCGATTCACTTCCCATCCCGACACACAGTTCAGACCCACACAGAAAATGAGCTGGTTTCTTTTAAATCAGTCAACACACGCAAAATGCTGGTGGAACGCAGCAGGTCAGGCAGCATCTACAGGGAGAAGCGCTGTCGATGCTTCGGGCCGAGACCCTTCGTCAGTCCTGAAACGTGGACAGCGCTTCTCCCTGTAGATGCTGCCTGACCTGCTGCGTTCCACCAGCATTTTGTGTGTGTTGCTTGAATTTCCAGCATCTGCAAATTCCCTCGTGTTTGTCATTTATATAACAACAGTTATTTTGGCACTAACCTTTGTCTGTAACCTTGCCTGCGTCCTTGCCTGTATCGCCGTCAAGTTCAACCGCCGGAGTGAGACTGGAGCCTCGCCATGCCAAGATATGGAGGCATCTATTGCTGAGTTTGGATCTGTCCCTTTGTGTCCCTGTGTTTCGTGTCCGTCAAGGAAAGAGTCCCGGCCTTAGGAGGGGTCCTGACTCTGTATAGATCCCCGGCCCTAAGTCCTGTTCCCAAGGAGGGGTTCCGGTTCTGTGTTCTGTGTAGAACCCCGGCTCTCAGTCCTGTTTCCAAGGAGGGGTCCCGGCTCTGTGACCCTGTGTTCCAGGACCAAAGCTCTGTGTTCCAAGATCAAGTCAGGGCGCCGTGTTCCAGCCCTGTCCAAGTCTGAGCTTCGTGTCCTCATCCAGTTCTGGTGCCTCACTGAGCCCAGGAGTACCTCGCCCAGACTGGTGCTGGAGATTCCTAGTCCAGCCCTAGCCACGTCCAAGATCTTGGTCTAGTCCAAGCCACGTCCCTGTGTTCCCAGTGTTATATTGTGTCTAGTCTGTTCCTAGTCCCGAGTCCTCGACTGGATCCGGGTTCTGAGCCCGAGTCAAGACCCATGTTCCGGGTCCCTGTCCAGTCTCTGGCTCGGAGTACTCGTCCAGACATCTAGTTCCAAGTGCCTCATCCAGGTCTCGCTTTCATAGTCTGTGTCCTAGACCAGGCTCGGTCTGCTTGTCACGTCCAGGATCGGTGTCCATGTCCAGCGTCCTTTCCTCCTGACTTCCCTTGCATTCTGGGTAAAGATAGTGCTGCTCCCAGTTCTTCGGTGTCTGTGTCTTGCATTTGGGTCCGCTACCAGCGCCTCCCTTGCAACATACATAAACCAGCCCTAACTGTGATTTCCTCAATATAACGAACATTACCGAGAATCTGGAATCTGCACGTTTGCGGTTACCGAGCTACTAACTTGTTAAGTGATCTTGATATGAGGGTAAAGGTAGAGGTAGAATGAGGCTGAAGAATAGGAGGCGTGTGAAGTGGAGTGTGAGGTGTTGACAAAGTTGTGTGTGGAAAGTGGAGAGCGGGTAGCTGCAGATGAAAGTGAGTGTGTGGAGAGATGGTGGGGAAAAGAGGAGGAGAAAGAGACCATAAGACAGAAGAGCAGAATGAGACCATCTGGCCTATCGAGTCTGCTCCGCTATTCAATCATGACTTAACCTTTTCCCCTTCTCCTCAATCCCAGTTCCCGCTCTTCTCCCCGTAATGTTCATTGTCATGTCCAATCAAGGGCATATCAATCTCTGCCTTAAATATACCCAAAGATCTGCCTACCACCGCTGCACGTGGCAACGAATTCCACACACTCACCATACTTTGGCTTGGGAAATTTTTCCGGATCTCTATCCTGAAGCTGTGCCCTCTTGTCCTAGACTGTCCCACGATGGAAACATCCTTCCCACACCCACTCTGTCCGGGCCTTTCAACATTCGAAAGGTTTCAATGATATTCCCCTCATCCTTCTGAATTCAAGCGAGTACAGACCCAGAGCCATTTAACGCTCCTTGTGTGATAACCCTTTCGTTCCTGGAATCATCCTTGTGAACCTCCTCTGGACCCTCTCCAATGGCAGCATTTCTTTTCTAAGATGACGGGTTCAAAACTGTTCAAAATACTTAAGGTGAGGCCTCACCAGTGCCTCAGCATCTGATCCTTCCTCTTTTATTCTAGACCTCTTGAAATGAATGATAACATGACATTTTCCTTCCTCAACACGGACTGAGCCTGCAAGATAATCTTCATGGTGTTCTGCACAAGGACTCCCATCTCCCCCTGCATCTTAGATTCCTGGAATTTCTCCCCGTTCAGAAAGTAGTCCGCACATTTATTTCTGCTATCAAGTTGCATGACCCTGCATTTTCCCACATTGTACTTCATTTGCCTCTTTCATTCCCATTCTTCTAAACTAAGCCCTTCTTCATCCTACCTGTTTCCTCAGCACTACTGCCCCTCCCCCAATCTTCGCATCATCTGAAAACTTGGCAACAAAACCATCTATTCCATCATCTAACTCATTTATATAAAGCATAAAAAGAAGCGGTCCCATCACTGACCCCTGTCGAACTAGTAACTGGCAGCCAACCAGAAAAGGGTCATTTTATTCCATCTTGCTGCCTCCTGCCAATCAGCCAATGCTCTAACCATTTTAGTGCATTTCCTGTAATACCATGGACTCTTAACCTGGTAAGCTGTTCATGTGTGTGCAGCTGGTCAAAGGCCATCTGAAGTTCCAAATGTACAATATCCAATGCATCACCTTTATCTAACCTACTTGTAATCTCCTTGAAGAATTCCGAAAGAGTCGTCAGGCAGGATTTTCCCTGAAGGAAACCATGCTGACTCTGTATTATCTTGCCCTGTGTCACCAGGTACTCCATCACCTCATCCTTACAATTGATTCTAACATCTTCTCAACAACTGAGGTCAGGCTAACTGGTCTATAGCTGCCTTTCTGCTGTCTTCCTCCTTTAAGAAAGGAGTGACATCTGCAATTTTCCAGTCCTCTGACACCATGCCGGAGTCTCCAATGGTTTCTGAATGATCATTTCTAATGCCAGCAGAATCGCTGACGCTACTTCGTCCAGGACCCCAGGGTGCAGTTCATCTGCTCCTGGTACTTCTGTACCTTTAGGTCTTTCAGCAGTTTGAGCACCGTCTCTCTTGTAATAGTAACTGCACCTACTTCTCTTCCTTCACACACGACAACAACAGTCGTGTTGCTGGTGTTTTCCACAGAGAAGACTGATGCAAAATACTCATTTAGTTTCATCAGCCATCTCCTTGTTCCCCCTTTATTATTTCTCCTGCCTCATTTCCATGATAGTGAATGATCAGCCATGATCTCAGAAAGGCGGTGCAGACTCGAGGGGCCGAATGTTCTACTTCTGCACCTATTGTCTATTGTCTATTTTCTAGCGGTCCTAGATCCACTCCAATTTCTCTTATTTTTAACATACTTGAAGAAAAACTTTATATGCCACTTTCATATTATTTGCTAGCTTGCTTTCATATTTCATCTTTTCCCTTCTAATGACTTTTAGTTCCTCGCGCTCATGTTGTGATCACATTTCTCGAAGGGTTCTTCTACCTTAAACTCCCAAACCGCCTCCCGTTCATTATAGATCACCCAATCCAGTACAGCTGATCCCATAGTAGGCTCAACGACAAACTGTTCTGAAAGGCTATCAGCCGGGCATTCAAAAAAACTCATTTCCTTGCGATCCATTGCCAACCTGATTTTCCCAAATAACCTTCGTGTTAAAATGTCCCATGACTACCATAACATTGCCCTTTTGACTTGCCTTTTCTATTTCCTGTTATAACCTGTGATCCACCTCCCAGCCACTGTTAGAGGCCTCTATATAAGTGTCTTTTTACACTTACTGTTTCTTAACTCAACCCACAAAGATTCAACATCTTCAGGTCCTATGTAACACCTTCCTACTGATCTGATGCTATTATTTATCAGTAGAGACACACTACCCACTCTGCCTAACTTCCTATCCTTCTGATATAACGTGTAACCTTGGGCATTCAACTCCCAACTACAATCACAATCATTCTTCAGCTACGAATCAGTGATGGCCACATCGTACCTGGCAATATATGATGAGAGTGGACAGTTTCGGGGGACATAGAGAGGGTGATTTGGAGATGGTTGGAGCAAGGGGAGGGAGCTGGAGAGGGAAGAGCGAGATAGAAAGGGATAGAGGGGTAAAAGAAAGGGAGTGGGACAGTATTTTACGGAGAGTGGGATGAAAGGTGGAATTGGGGGGAGGAGTGTTGGGCGACAGAAAGGGGTGAGGGAGGATTAGTGTGCAGGGTACCGAGTTGGTGTGGGTGAGCGATAGGGGCAGCGAGGAAGGAGAGGTAAGTGGAAATGGCATCAAGAGAAAGGGTAGGGGGAGACGTTTGCAGCGTGTATGTGTGCAGAGCGGAGGGTGTGGTAAACTGACAAGGTTCGTGGAAAGGAAGGTTCAGTATTTTGGGTGGCGAGGAGAGTTGGGCGATTTGGAAGGGAAGAGGGAGAGGCTGGAAGAAGAGTCCATTGTGATGGGGAGCGGCAGTGAGGAGACATGGATGAGTGAGAGGCGCTGCGTCTGGTCAGAATGATTAGACTAACCAGTTATTTATCCACAGTGGCGAATATGTTAGTCATGGTTCAGATTCTGGCTCTCGTCTCGGATACCACAGCGAAACTTTTACCGCACATGGTTTCGGTTCTGCAATCCGACGCTGGGGTGAGGGGGGAGTTGTTGGCTGAGGCGGAGGTTGGGGGTATTGCGATTGCCGCGCACGGCTCCCAGTCTCTGTGTCGAACTGTATATTCGTCAGCTCATGTTGCACTTAACAATTTCTGTTTGAGAAACTTGGTTAAGACTTCGGACTGTTATGAATGATGAACAGACCTGACGGACAATGGGGTGCAGAGTTGACCATCCCCCCTCACTGAGAACCATGAACTATTACTGTTGCTATGCTGCTCATGAGAGAAAGAATGAAACACAGGCAAGAACAACTGCTACAGATAAGAGGGCGAGAGAGACTGTTGATTTATTGTATTTTGACTCTTCCTGGATTATTTACCCTTTCATTACAAGGACTTTACTTTGCTCGTTAACATTCCTCAGGAGACAGCAGGAGTGGCCTGATTTGTTGGACACAGTCATTCAGAGTTGATGGATAGCTGAGACCCCGTTAGTAGGGATAAAAGACAGGTCTGGAGAGACACCCTTCAGACACACCAGTGGACACTGATTGAGTGTTGGAACCCACAAGGAACGTGGGGGCTTCGGAGACCGAATCAGGAGATCGGTCAATATAGCGCTGTGTAATGGCAGGACCGGTGGGGACTTGTGTGTGTCCACTCATGCCAGAGTGACGAGTCCACCGCAGAATAACGGTCCGGCTGAAGGACGGAGGGGTCATAACTGAATGGCCACAACGACACGACGGATTAAGAAAACAATAGGTTTACCTGCTGCAGCTGCCTAATCTCTCTCGCTCTCTCTCTCCAACGATTACCACACAACAACCATACCTACCTCAGCACGCATGAACTGAACTGAACTTTATACTCTTCTATGACAAATCATTTTCCCCTAGACATCGATAGAGCTTTTTTTATTATTGCTTATTATTATTCCTACTCTTTAAGTTTATTATTGCTAATCTGCGTTATATGTATATTTGCATTATTGATATTGTTTTGCTTATTTTACTAATAAACAACTTCGAAAATAGTACCACCAGACTCCAACGGACACTTCTATCTTTGCTGGTTAACGTACCCCAGTTACCGGGGTACGTTTACAGGACAAAGTCAGGAATTAAAAGGTTGGGTATGATTCGACTAACGTAAACTGCTTGTATTTCAATGCAAAACGGTATTGAAGGAAAGGGAGATGAGCTCAAGTCGTGGATCAACACAAGTGATTATGAGATGGTAGCCATTAGTAAGATTTGGCTGCAAGAAGGGCAGGATGGGCAGCTCGATATTCCGGGGTTCCCTCCTTTTAGACGCGACAGGACGAGGGCGATTACAGGGGCAACTGTGGCGTTACTAGTATTGGGAATACGTCACGCCACTGCTTTGTCGGTACAGACTGGGGAACTCGTCTAGTGAGGCTTTATCTGCGGGGTAAGGAGGAGCAGTTTTTAGAGAGTCCACATCCTGTTGCAAGAAACATAATCTGTTACAGGAGGTGATTTAACTTTCCAGGTATGGACTGGGATACCCGCACTGTAAAATGATTAGATGTGCTGGAGTTTGTCAAATGTGTTGAGGAAAGATTTCTAAATCAGCACTGTGAAGTCCCAACGAGAGTGTGGGAGCGTGGGATTGTGAGGGGTTGAGACTCTGCCCATCACAGACATTAGTGTACGGAAAGTCTTTGCACCTACTGTTCACAACACCTTTAGGCAAAGGATAACTCTGCCCCATGGGTTGAGATCCTGAATTGGAAAACAAAGTATTTTTAAGATATCCGGAAGATTCTGAGAAGTGTGATTCAGATAGGCTGTTTTCTGTCAAAGGTGTACTTGATACGTGGCAGACTAGCAAAGGTAACATTTTAGGTGTTCAGTGCTTGTGTGCGCATGTCGGAATAGAAGGTACTGTAAGTATAACAGTATTTTTGGAAAACTTGGTTTTCAAGAGAAATTGAGGCCATGGTAAAGAATATAGATGGATCATAGCATGTGTAGGGAGCGTGGACTTTGTGGAATATAAGAAATTGCAAGAGGACACTTAAGAAGGACACCCGGAGGGCTAAGAAAAGACACGAGTTTGTCCCAGCAGAAAAGGTGAAGTAGAATCCCAAGGGATTGTACATAAATTATAAGAGAAAGGGAATTGCAAGGCACAAAATTGACCTTCTGGATTACCGAAGGGTAATCTATGTGGAACCAGAAATCTGGGGAAGATCTTAAATGGAGTTTATGAGGCAAAGCAGAGTGAGTTTAATCTGTGGAGATTATAGAAGAGGACGTGATTGCAGACATGATGCAGGTTAGGGTGGGTAAGTCCCCAACGACTTACAAAATGTTTCCTGGACCTTGAGGGATGCAGATATATTTACGTTAGGGTGGGTGAGTCCACAGCGACTTACAAAATGTTTCCTCGGACCTTGAGGGATGCAGATATATTTAAGTTGTGCTTGGCGGCAGGTGAGGTACCGAAGGATTGGAAGATGGCTGAGGTTGTCCCGCTCTTTCAGAAAGGTTCAAAAAATAAACAGGGAAACTTAAGGCTTCTGTTCCTGACATGGTATTGAGAAGGCAATTTAGTGGATCTTGTCGGCATAGACTTTAGCAAGGCATTTGACAAGGTCCCGCATGGAAGGCTGCCCAGGAAGGTTCAGCGGCTGCGTTTCAATATGAAGTAGTACATTAGATTATGCATCGGCTTTGTGGGAGATCCCAGAGTGTGGTAGCAGATGTTTGACTCTGGGAATGGAGGCCTGTGGCTAGTGTGGTGCCGCAGGGATCGGTGCTGAGTCATTTGTTTCTCTTCATCTGTATCAATGATCTGGATGATAATGTGGTCAACTGGATCACCAAATGTGCGGATGACTCCAAGAGTGGGGGTATATAGTGCAGCGAAGGAGGCTACCATACCCTGCAGAGGGATTTGGGTCAGCTGGAAAAAATACCAAAGGGATCTTCGGTACGAACCAGGAGGCTAGAGTTTACAGATTGAAAGTCGGACACTGATGAGTGTGTACAACAATGGGGTCAGGGAATGCAAGGACATAATAGGTTGGAAATGGCGTCCTGTGTGGATAGGGTCGTAAGGAATTTTTTTGACGCATTGGACTTCATAAATATATGTACTGGGTGCAGGAGATGTGATGTTGTGTTGAAGTTGATGAGGTCTAATGTATTGTCTGGTGTTTTGGTCACTTAACTACAAGAAAACAAAGTCAATAGGTTTGCAAGAATACATTGAAAATTTACAAGGATGATGCCGCGATTGGAGGACCTAAGTTATAAGGAAAGATTGAATAGGTTAGGACTTTATTCATTGGAATGTAGATTTCCGGGAAGTTTGATAGAGATTTTACAAATTGAGGCTTACAGGTAGGGTTAATGGAGTGGAGGGATGGGAAGAGAGGGATAGTCCGGGTGAGAGGGTAATGAAGGACAGAAAGAATGTGCAGAGGGGAGTATAGTGGTAGTGAGAAGGGTGCTGACCCAGCAGTGCAGAACTAGAGGCAAAAGAGTGGGCGGAGTGCGAGGGGTTTGAGAGAGTGCAGAGTGAGTGGAAAGACTGGTGAAGAGAGGGACAGAAATATGCACGGTAAGTGGAGATGGATGGTTTCACTCATCTTTCCTCCACTTGCCTTCCCCAATCTCTTCCCATCCCCTCCCCCATCCTCCATGTCCCCTGTAGAAGATGGTCTTGATTGACGCGAACCAACTCGCACCTTCAAACCTCGCCCCCAGTTTGCACAGAAATACATTGAAGACAGCTTCCCCGCTCTACAGCCTGAAGAGGTCAGTGCATCCTTTCATCACGGGTGGCCATTTCCAATCCGCGGGTTACATCTTCTCTTATAGTCAATCAGGACGTCATACCCTCCCTTCGGGCATTTTAACACAGGTGAAAATTTTCATTGAGTGCATCTCTCCCTCGCAGACCACATTCTAACAACAATTCTTACTGAAGTTCTTGCCTCACTCCCTCCATGGTTCCCAGTTTGGATCAGCCCATCACTCTTTCCTATGTTAAATCATTTGGCCCATTGGAATATGCCACATTCCAAGCGGATATCGAAAGTTTCAAAATGCGAGACTGGATGTCGGACGCTGGGAAAAGACGCTGGAGAGATAGTAATGGGGAAAGGAAATGGCGGACGAACTGTGAGTATTTTGCATCAGTCTTCACTGTGGACGACACGAGCAATATGGTGGGATTTCCGGGCGTCATGGGTCATGAAGTGTGTGAAGTTACCATCATTGGAGAGAAGGTTGTTGGGGAACTAAAAGGTCTGAAGGAAGATAAGTCACCTGGACCAGATGGTGTAGATCCCAGGATTCTAAAAGAGGTGTCTGAAGAGATTGTGGAAGCATTAGTGATGATCATTCAGGAAACACCAGGTTCTGGAAAGGTTTCGGAACACTGGAATTTTGTAAATGTCACTCCACTCTTCAAGAAGTTAGAGACTGAAGAATTGAAATTGTAGGCCAGTTAGCTGACCTCAGGGGTTCCAAAGGTGTTGGAGTTTATTATTAAGTAACGCTGAGGGTACTTAGAGGGACATGATAAGATAAGCAGAAGTCAGCATGGTTTCCTCAAAGTACAGTCTCGCCTGATAAATCTGTTGGAGTTATCTGAAGACATAACAAGCAGGTGAGGCAAAGGAGAATCGATCGGAGCTGTGGACTCGGATTTTCAGAAGGCCATTGACAAGATTCCATACATGAGGCTGCTTAACAAGTTACGAACTCACGGTATTACAGGAAAGATTCTGGCGTAGATACATCAGTGGCTGATCGTCAGGCGGCAAAGAGCGGGAATAAATCGAGCCTGTTCTGGTTAGCTGGCGATGGCTAGCGGTGTTCCACAGGGACATGTGTTGCGAGTGCTTCTTTTTGCGTTGTACGCCAGAATTTGGATGATGTAATTGATTACCTTGTTGAAAAGTTTCAGGTGATATGAAGAAGGATGGAGGGACAGGTAGTTTTGAGGAAGTTGAGGAGGTACAGGGAGACGGCCAGATTAGGAGAATGGACAACGAAGTGGCTGTCAGAATACAGTGTCTGCAAATGTACTGTCAGGCACTTTGGTCGAAGAAGTGGAAGGATTGAGTATTTACGAAACGGAGGGAAATTACGAGAAAACACGAAGGCGCCAATGCACTTTGGAGTCCTTGTGTTGGAAGGTGAAATTATGTAGGTGCAAAGGTCCTTGTGCAGGTGAGGAAGGCAGGTGCAATATTAGCATTCATTTCAAGAGTAATAGAATATAAAAGCAAAGATGTCCTGTTGAGACTTTGTAAAGCACTGGTGAGGCCACAGTCAGCAGTTTAGGCCATTACCTTAGGAAAAAGTGTTGTGAACCTGGAAGAAGTTCAAACGAAGTTGAAGAAAACGATTCTGCGATTGAATGGCTTGTGATATGAAAAGTGTTTGATGGTTCCGGGCCTGTATTCACTGGATTTCAGAAGGTTAAGAGGACGTCATTGAAGCCTGACCGAAGAGTTTGACGCAGTGGATGTGGAGAGGATGTTTCCTCAGGTGGGAGAGTCTGAGACTAGAGGACGCAACCTGAAAATGGAGAGGCGTCGTTCTAGAAGGTATTTATTTTGCCAGAAAGTGGTGAATGTGTGGAATTCTTTGTTACAGGCTGCTGTGGAGGCCAAATCTTTATGGATATTTAAGGAAGAGTTTGATCGACTCTTGATTGGTCAGGGCATGAATGGATACACGAAGGCAGGAGACTGGGGCTCAGATGAAACCTGAATCAGTTATGATGAAATGGCGGCGCAGACTCGATGGATCTGATGGGCTGATTCTGCACCAATGTCTTATGGTCATTTTGTCTTATGGAGTTTCAGGGAGACAAATTCCACAAATGATTCCGGTTGGGTGGGGGCAACAACCTCTGCTTGTGAAATGAAACCCGCTGTTTACCGTGGAGGAGGGGGTTTCTTGCGACAGCAGTTGTCCGGATGGTATGGCAATAATCTCCTAATGTTTGTGTTAAATAATGAATGTGAATAGACTCCTTTAGTTCTAGAGTCACTGAGAAAATAATTGACAACATTTGGTCCTGTTGAGTGGGAGTAAATTCTCTAATCTCAGCAGAGATTCTAACTCCCCATCTTCCCGATTTATGAATCTAATACCAAATACACATGGACGGGAGGGATATGAAGGACTCTCCATATTCCAGTTCTAGCTCCAGAGGACTATCAGATCAGAAAACGATATGTCAGAATTGGGCCATTCAGCCCATCGAGTCTGCTCCGCCAGTTCATGGCGGATCCCGGATTCCACGCAACCCCATTCACCTGTCTACACACTATATCCTTTGATGCCCTGGCCGTTCGGGAATCGATAGACTTGCGCTTAAGATGTAAGCAAGACTTGTCCTCCACCGCAGACTGTAGCAGAGCGTTCCACAGACTATCATGCTCCATGATAGGTAATTGTAGTATGGCTGCGGATTGTACCATTAACTCCGTGGTCACACTGGCGCTGCTCAGAATTCTGCATTCTGAGAGACATAGCTACCACTCAAAACTTCAGGAGCGTCACCGCACAGTCGGCGGTGACGTCACATGAAGCTGCCGCCGTGCAGAACGACTTGGAGGAACCTGCTTACAATCATGGGCACAGTATATCACTCGGTTACTGACACAGGTAAACAGACAGGGCTCTCCATTACTTTAACCTCAGTAACACCTGCTCTCTATGCTCCGGCAAACATGGAGCATTATTCACTGCATTACTAAAATGGATATTTTAAATATCTGGCAAATTGACTTAGAACGGCGGTCTAAAGTTAATTATTTATATCTGCCTCTGTGCTCCATGTTCGCTGTCTTTCACTTCACTGTCTTACTTTTAACAAGACAAAGAAGCCATTTTGATTAACAGAGGTAACAAAGAAGAAACCCCCTTTATACTCTCCCCCCACCAAATAAAAGTCATGTTCTCATGACTTCTAAACAAAACTCACCAACCCTTCCTGCCAACACACAACCTAACCCAGGCACAAACAGTGACATTGCTCCCCAAACAGTAGACCTCACGCCCTGTTCCTCAGGCGCTACATAGGTCAACTTATCTGGGAGTTCCTTAACCCTCCGAGACCTCCGTACCCCTTCAGCCCTCCAGGCTCGAACACAACCGGGGATACATCGGGTCCGATTGCCAACTCCTCTCTCAATCTCTCACTCATGCACCCACTGCAACTCTGAGCCCCCCGCTGTCCACGGCTAAACTTCCCCACTACACTTGACTCAGTGGTAGAAGGGCTAAAGGTCTCTTCCTCAATCGAGGGGAAGTTAGCAAAAGGCAGCATGTACCACACATCCAGCGCATTATCCTTCGAATCCGCATTCATCCTCACTTCTGCGATCGGTAGCTGCTGTTTGATCTTCTCCAAACGGAAACACGCGGCCTGCACTGCTCCCCCAGCCTCTTCAGCCTCCCGCAATCGAGACATCAGCTTCCTCTCTGGCTCCTCCAACTCCCGCCACAGTCTCAACAATTCTGTATTCACTGCACTTATCTCCAGCTTTTCCTTCCTGATGACTTCTTCAAGGTCAACCTTCAGGGTTTCCACTTCATTTGGACTGTCGATGGTCATCTTCAGGTTCCCTTCAAACTTCTGCTTCCCTCTTCCAAGATCTGTCCGTAATTGCTTCACCGCCTCAAACTCCCCTCTCCGGGCTCTCGGTTTGCTGTTACTCTTAATCAGATAACTTTCTTGGTCTTCCAACGGATTCCGGTTCACTTTCTCCGGTTTCTGCTGAGAATTTGGCCTCTCCATCTCCACTTCAAACTTGATTCCGTAGAGACAGTCACTCACGAGCTGCGACCTTTGCCAGACCTGGCACGTGTCCAGAGAAAGCTTTAGCTCTTTAGTTCTCAGTCGCTCCTGCAACAGTCTCGCTTCAGATTCTCCCGAGGCAAATCCAAATACCAGGAGAACATCCACATACGCCAAAATCCCAAGCACCTCCACATCCCCCATGGTCTTCCACATGCCCCGCGGGAAGGTTGCAAGGGCTCCGGATATGCCATCTGGCATCTTTTCATACCGGAAGAATCCTAGGGGACCTATAACGGCTGTCTTCTCCTTGTCGGCCTCACTAGTTGGGATCTGGCAACATCCGCTCCTCAGATCCAGCACCTTAAACCACTTCGCACCACTCAGACAGACCATCGCCTGTTCGGCCCGCAGGGCCGTATTCTGGTCAATGACAGTGTGGCTCTTCAGCGCACTATACTCCACACTCACTCTGCCTAAGTCTCCCACGGCTTCAGGGCCCAGTCGCCGCGACCTCCCTCTAACCGAGGTGACTTCAGCGGTCAACTCCCCTCCCTTGTGGTATTTCGGAACGTCCACTAAGAGGGTCTCACCCTGAGATACTTCCCCCAGGCCGTATCGCCACCGGCTCTCGTTTCAATTCGGTACCGTCCCGTGGCTATTACACAAGTCCTCACAAGCAGCTCGAAACACTGGGTTTAATAAAATAATAATAGACAGCACACCATATGCAATTAAATTATAACACTTTATAGATATTACTAGAACTATGTGATTAATAATGATACAATATATATAAAGGAAAAGAAAATAAAGAAAAGGCGCCAAGTCTTAACAAACTCCAAACCACTTCGTGCACAACCGTTGGAGCTCAATTAACAAAGTCTTCTGGCCACCATTTGATCCCCTCCGAACTCCTCGACTCGCAGCTCAGGACCACTCGGAGTGATCAACCAAGCACATCTATCTTCGTCTTCTCTCCTCGCCGAACATCCTGGCCTCGGACCCCCACTCGGGGTCCGTTCCTCACCCAATTTACAGCATCGCGTCCTCTCTCTCTCACACACCCCATCGCAGCGATCTCCCCAAAAGCCCGCCAACAAAGCTTACAGACCCAGAAGAGAGAATAACATTAATTCCAATTGGTTAACAAATGAATACAATTCCCGCTATCAGTAAATTTAACTCAAACAAGCTTTCAGCACTCTCTTGCCACAAAGAAGCATTCCTACTTTTAACAAAACAAAGAAGCCATTTGATTCACATACGCAGTAACAAAAAAGAAAAATAAACCCTCCCAAAGAAGAAACCCCCTTATACTAATAAGAAACCCCCTCTACACAACGTTCTCATGGATGCTGCCCGAGCTGCTGAGTTCCTCCAGTGTGTTGTACATGTTGCGTTTACCAGCGTTTGAATGCCACCGATCCTTAAATGTGGAGTTAGAGTTGCGGGAGAAGACAGCGCCCCACTGGCGTTTAATATTGTGGATCTGTGAAAGATACGTCAATTCTGTATCAAATCCAATGTCGCAGGTACTTACTGTCACTGCCAAACTCACAATGTACACTAGAAAGGCCACTCGGTCTATCTGCTCTCTGCCCAGGTTTCTGTTCCATATCAGTATTTTAAAATTTATCTCTCACTCTCCCTGTTGCAACTTGTCACCACTCCGTGGGAGAAGAGATTTCCCTTGAATTCCCAGAATTAGAGAAATCTGCAGCAAATTACAGGTCCTTCGGCCCACAGCTACCAACTCGAGAATATGCCTAGAATTACCCTACGACAGAACCCTCTATTTTGCTAAGCTCTGTGTACCTATCTAAGATTCTCTTAAAAGACTCAATTGTACCCGTCTATACCGCCGTCGCTGGCAGTGCAGTCCACACACCCACCACTATCTGTATAAAATATATATCTCTGACACCTCCCTTGAACTACTTCCAAGCACCTTATCTATGCCCCCCACGTGTTGGCCATCTCAGCCCAGGTGAAAAAAGCCTCTGACTTTTCACACGATCAATTCCTCTCATCATCTTATACACCTGCATTAATGGCCTTTATTATTTTCCCCAGACTAATTAACACGATGAGCTCGCTGAGTATTTGACCTTCCCCAGGGCTCTGGACTAAGGTGGTTTAACTCCTTTTTCCCTGCTCTTTTCAAACTTTGTGTCATTTTCACTAATTTCAAAGGACTGTGCCTCAGACAGCCAGGTTGTTGCAATGCGCCTCTAAAGCTTGACAGCAGACTGGCGAGTGAATCTTCGATGGAGCAGAGTCAGAAACCAAAGTGTTGCCAGCCTGAGTCAGGGTTTTGGGGTTCGGGAAAGAGATGGGGTCTGGAGGTTACGAACAGGAGGAGGAAGAGGAACCGGACCAGCAGGATGTGGCTATGAATGAAAGATGAGAATCATTTGGAAACTGGTTAATTGAAAAACAAAATGGTTAATTTCTACAGGACTTTGGAGGTAATCATCAGATCAGGCAGCAAATGTGGAGAGGAATAAATGGGCAGCATTTAAGCCGAGCCCCTTCAGCATGTCTCGACTGTGTACTCCTCTGCTTAGTTGCCGCCTGAACTGTACAGTTCCTCCAGTATTGTGTGTATGTGTGTGTGTGTGTGTGTGTGTGTGTGTGTGTGTGTGTGTGTGTGTGTGTAGTGTGTGTGTGTGTGTGTGTGTGTCTGTGTTTCCAGCAACTGCAGAATCTCTTTTGTTTCACATCTGCATTTGTAAGAGGATTGTACTTTGGCATTCGATACACGAAATGCATGTTGATAATAATTGTATCGTTTACCGGAGCCGCTTTCTGCGTTAAGAAAGCTGCTGAGTTCTCTACACAGAAAAAAAAATCTGAGATATGGACATGGAACCGATGCTTGCAGAAATTTTTAATGGCACCATGATTACCCATAAAGCCCCGCGGTTAAAATTTCGCTGTCGTTTGAAGCACCGATCAAATGCGCATGCGTCAGGATTGCAGCCGTCTCCGATAACTACGCATGCGCGCAGTATACAAAATGTCGGGAGGAGCGGAAAGGTAAGGACTTTTTCGACTTTAATTGAGTGACAATTGCTGTGAGAACCGGAGACTGTGGCCCGCAAACTCGGCACAGGCAGGTCTTTTTCATCTCTCTGAGCCCCACGATCCGTACACGGGCCCCGGGGAGCTTCCGGCTAATCAGGGAATGGGAGCAGATAGATCTCACAGACAGAGCTGAGCTCCAGCTATCTGAATGCAAGGATTAGGAACTCGGAAAAAGAAAATAAAATCTTTCTATCAGCTGTTGAGGAGATCACCTTTGTTCTGTATCCAACCGCAGCAAGAGAAAATCTACAGCTGCTGGAAATCCGGAGGAATTTCACTCAAAATGCCGGAGGAACTCAGCATTAGTACTCTTTTCCAAAGATGCTGCCCGGCCTGCTGAGTTCCTCCAGCATTTTGTGTGAGTTGCTTGATCTACCTCGTCTTGCTCTGGACTTTTCTACCGGTGAGAACATGTTTTGTCCAATTCTCTGTGAGTACATAATGATATCAAACACCTTTGCCCTGGGCAACAAGTAGCTTTCACATCACAAATGTGCCTGATTCCAGTGAGACAGACTACTGCCCTTCCCTTCATATTCATTGGCATTGCCATCACTGAGTTCACCACCATCAGTCACTGGGGGAGGGTTCAGGGGGAATATTTATGTAGAACACAGAAACTGGTGATGCCTGTTTGCATTTTGTTGATGCAAGAGTTGCTGGAGAATTTAAAAGTGGGAAGAAGTGGCGTGATATTTGGAAATCTGACTTTTTAATGCATAGTTTAGCACGCAAACCACATATGGACAATGTGCAAAAGCTTTGGTGAGAAAATCCTCCATTTCCTGTTACAGGCCTGCTACATAGGTTGTGTGAGAGAGCAGATGAACTCGATCAAACCCAGAGGAGATCAAAGTTCCTATTGACAGTGATTTGCTAGATGTTAAAATGAATACCTCTCTATATAAAATTCACTGTGCACATCTTGTCACTGGGAAAAAATACACAGTACAAGATTTATCTGCACACTGGTTATTACAAATTAGAGGGGTATTGGAGGGAAGGAGGGGAGACCTCCAGTGTCCCTGATGCCCTCACCTACAAGATGCGCATCCAGCTGCAGCTTGTAAAACTGCACTTCAAAGAGCTGCAACTTAAAATGGGTGAATTCCAGGTCATCCAGCAGTTGGAGGGGGTGATAGATATGACATGAAGAGAAGTGAGTTACACCCAAGCTGCAGGACACAGGAAACTGGGTGAGAATCAGGAAGGGGAATGAGGTTAACTAGGCATTGCAGAGTCCTTTTGTGCCCATCCCCCACAACAACAGGTGGATCATTTTAGAAACTGTTGGGGGGAATTACCTGGCAGAGGAAAGTCAAAGGGCTGATAGGGGATTCGTTAGTTAGAGGAACAGAACGAAAGGGGACGAATATCCTAGTGGTGAGGCTTGCTAGTGGTAGTGAGCAGGGGAGGGGGTGATGTGGTTAACATAAGTTGTAGGGGGAATGGGAGCCAGAATGACAGAACAGATAGTGGAGAGGGTGAATTGAATTGACTTTATTAGATACATAGTTCATAAACATGAGGGGTAGAAATCTTTACGTTACATCTCCATCTGAATGTGCAATGTGTAATTTATGGTAGATAGTTTGCACATAGGATGGTCAATATAACATCGAAATGCAATTGTATCAGCATGAATTAATCAGTCTGATGGCCTGGTGGAAAACGATGTCCCGGGGCCTGTTGGTCCTTTTGCCGTGGTACTGTTTCCTGGATGGCAGCAGCAGGAACAGTTTGTGGTTGTGGTGAATTGGGCCTGTTTGTCCCTGATATTCATTGGGCCCTTTTTACACACCTGTCTGTGTAAATGTACTGAATCGTGGAAAGTAGATTGTGCAATGTATAGTTTCCTTGTTTATATTTAGAGACATTTTTAGGTGTATAAAATGATGAGGGGTATTGAGCCTGTTGGTGGCCAGAGGTTTCTTCGCAGGGCTGAAATGGTTGACACGAGGGGGCATAGTTTTAAGGTGCTTTGAAATGGATACCGAAGGGATGTCAGGGGTAAGTTTTTTTTCCACAGAAATGTGTGGATTGTGCTGTCAGCTGCTGTCAGCAGGCAGATAGATCAGGGTCTTTTAACAGCCTCTTAGATAGGTACATGGAGCTTAGAAAAATAGATATGCTGGGGAAATTCTGGGAAGTTACTAAAGTAGGTTACGTGGTTGGCACAACATTTTAGTCTAAATGGCGTGGAATATGCTGTAGAATTCTACGTTCTATTTTAAACAGTGAAGAAACTTCTCTTCTTTAATCTGTGCAGGGTCCATGATTTTAGTGCCGCTTTTCCACACTCCCATAGAATCTTTGTCCATCTCCTGAGTAAATAGAGATGAAAAATTATTTAAGATTGCCTCCATCTGCTTTGGTTCCACACGTGGATTGCCATTCCGGTCTTCCAGAGGACCAACTTTGTGCCATGCAATCCTTTTGCTCTTAACCTATCACTAGAATCCCTGAGGATTATCCTTCACCTTTTCTGTGACAGCAACCTCATGCCATCTTTTAGCCATCCTGATTGATTTCTTATGTGTTCTCTTGCATTTCTTATACTGCATAAGAAACTGCCTGTCTATTCCTGTTGTGCAACTCCATTTGGTGCTTCAGGGTCACAACATCTCTTGAAAACCAAGCTTCCCTACAGTTTCTATCTTTACCTTTTATTCTGACATGCACATACCCAGTTTGTACTTTAAAAATTTTGTGTTGAAGGCCTCCCATTTACCAAGCACACCTTTGCCAGAAAGCAGCTTGTCCTAGTCCACAGTTGCCAGATCCTAATGTTGATTCCAGGTGTTGATCCATCCCTGAACACATCCAGCTTTCCCACACTGCTCCTTGTATTGAAATATACAGGGCTCAGCATATTCACTGCACCATGCTCAACTTTTTCATTCCTGACTTTGTCTGAGGCCTGAACAACGTCTGTCTTCACAACCTCTCCACTACCTGTTATGTTATTCAGGCTCCCATTCCCCCTGCAACTTTAGTTTAACCCGCATTACCCCACCTCCCAGCATGCAGCTCCAACACCTCTTTGACTTTCCTCACCCAGATCAATAAAAAGGAGGTGCATACCAGGTACAGGCATAGAGGAACAAATGGGGTTCTTATGAAATAAAGGAAATTCAAGTGAACACTTATGAAAGAAATAAAAGAAGGCTTGAGGTTGCCCCAGCAGACAAGGTGAAGGAGAATCCTCAGGGATTCTGCAGATATGTTACAAGCAAAAAGATTGCAAGGGAAAAAAAATAATTCTCTGGAAGATCAGAATGGTAATCCATATGAAAGGATAACATAGACTTGGGGAGATTTTTTTTGCATCCCTATTTACTCAGGAGATGAACACAGAGTCTATAGAAGTGAGGCAAAGCTGCATCAACTTCATGGACCCTGTACAGATTACAGAGGTGGAGGGGTTTGAGGCAAATTAGTGTGGATCAATCCCCAGGGCCTGACAAGTTGTTCACTCGGACCCTGCGGAAGACAGGTGCAGAAATTATTGGGGCCCAAGCACCGATATTTAAATCATCCTTAGTGACAGGTGAGGTACTGGAGGATTGGAGGACAGACAATGTTGTTCCACTGTTTCAAGAAAGGCTCTAAAAATAAACTAGAAACTGTACATTGGTGAGCTTGACATCAATAGTGGGAAAGTTATTTGAACGTATGTGCAGGAACTGGATATGTAAGTATTGGATAGATGAAGACTGGTCATGTCTAACCAGTCTTATAGAATTACTCGAGGAAGTTATCAGGGAAGTGGATGAAGGCAAGGCAGTGGATGTTATCTGCATGGACTTTACCAAGGCACTTGCCAAACTCTCATATGGGAGGCTGGTCAAGAAAGTTCATTCACTGTGCATTCAAGATTAGACAGTAAATTGGATGAGACACCAGCTTTGAGAGAAGCAAGAGTGTGGTAGCAGATGGTTGCCTCTCTAACCAGTGGCCAGTGACTGGAGGTGTGCAATAAGGATCAGTGTTGCATCTGTTGTTTGTCATCTCCATCAGTAATCTGGATGATAGTGTGGTTAACTGGATCAGCAAATTTGTAGAAGTCAACAAGACTGGTAGTGTAGTGGACAGTGAGGAAGACTATCATGGCTTACAGTGCGATCTGGACCAGGTGGGAAAATGGTTTTAGAAATGGAAAATGGAATTCAATGCAGACCAGTGTGAGTTGTTGCACTTTGGTCTGACCTACCAAAGGAGGTCTTTCACAGTGACTGGTCGGGCATGGAGGAGTGTTGTAGAAGAAAGGGACCTGGGAATACAAGTCCTTAATTCACTGAAAGTGGTATCACAGTTATATAGAGATGGGAAAAAAAGGATTTTAGCCCATTGGCCTTCATGAACCGAATAGTGACAACAATAGATGGATGTTATGTTGGCTTGTAGAAGACATTGGTGAGGCGTAATTTGGCGAATTCTGTGCAGTTTTGGTCACCAACCTACAGGAAAGATGTAAAGAGGTTCGGAGAGTTCAGAGAAAATTCGCAAGGATGTTGCCAGGTCTGGAGGACTTGGGTTAGAAGGAAAGATTGAACAGATCAGGACTTTATTCCTTGGAATGTAGAAGATTGAGGGGACATTAGATTGTGATAGAGGGGCACAGATAGTGTTAATGCAAGCTGGCTTTCTCCACTGAGATTGGTTGGGACTACAACTAGAGGCCATGGGTTAAG
The DNA here is from genome assembly GCF_030144855.1 of Hypanus sabinus. Taxonomy (NCBI): domain Eukaryota; kingdom Metazoa; phylum Chordata; class Chondrichthyes; order Myliobatiformes; family Dasyatidae; genus Hypanus; species Hypanus sabinus. The sequence goes on from NW_026781341.1 coordinate 1,726,042, forward strand.
GGTGAACGGTGAAATATTAAGGGGAACATGAAGGGAAACTTCATCACACAGTCATCCGGGTGTGGAATGAGCAGCCAGCCCAAGTCATGCATGCAAGCTCAATTTCCACATTTAAGAGGTTTGTCCGTGTACCTGGATGGTAGAGGTATGGGAGTGGGCAGTTTAAATAGTTCAGCACCAAACTAGATGGTTCAAAGGGCCTGTTTCTGTGTTGTAATTTTCTACAAGAACCTGAAATAATACAAAAATTGACTCTGTCCATATAACAACTGTGTGGACCAACCATACATCTCAGCTGGAATTATTTAATATGGTATTAAAACTGTGGCACCTTAAGTTAATAATACATGAAATGATTCCCCAGCTGCACGTCAAGAAAGACTATTTGCGTGATACTGTTTCAGTTACTGTGGAGCCAGGCAACCATGCAGCTCAGCAGGAACAGGGAATAATACCAATGGAGAGAGTCAAACTGAGCCAGGTCACAGATTGGAGATGGCAGAAATGCCCCATTCTTATAGAGACAGGAAGAGCATCAGGGAATTGATGGTCATTCCAGATACCAGCACTCTGCCCAGTCAGGAGATGATTTCTCTCTTTTCTTGGGTTGAACCTCACTGTAACTTTGTGATTCCAATTCAGCCCTTGGCAACTCATGTCATCTCATCTGAAATGTTGACCAAAGCCCATTGATGGATTTTGTACATCTTTTTACAGGTTAAAAACGAGAAGGAATTTGTCTCCAGGAAGCTCAAAAATGGCATGCCAGTTTCGTTGTCTGTGTCTCGATATATAAGAAGTGGAGTAAGGGATTCAATCGACCATCCTTCCTGCTCAGACTGTGGGTAGGGATTCACTCGGTCATTTGACCAACTGGCAAGACCATCATTTTACACAGGAGAAATGCCGTTCACCTGCTCAGTGGGAATGGATTCACTCGGTTATCACAATTGAAGGTTCATAAGCGGGTTCACACTGGTCAAGGACATTCACCTGTTCTGTGTGTGAGAAAGGATTCAGTCAGTCATCCCACCTGTGGACACACCAGTTAGATCACACCAGGCAGAGGCTGGTGATCTGCTGAATTTGTGGGGAAGGATTCACTCGGTCATCAGACCTAATGGCTCAGCAGCGAGTTCACACTGGAGAGAGGCTGTTCACTTGCTCAGTCTGTGGGAAGGGATTCACTCGGTCATCTCACCTACTGGTACATCAGCGAGTTCATACTGGGGAAAGGCCATTTATCTGCTCAGTCTGTGGGAAGGGATTCACTCAGTCTGCCAACCTCCATAGTCATGAGCGAGTTCACACTGGGGAGAAGCCATTTACCTGCCTAGAATGTGGGAAGAGATTCACTCATGCTTCTACCCTGCAGACTCATCAGCGATTTCACAGTGGGGAGAAGCCGTTCACTTGCTCAGTCTGTGAGAAGAGATTCACTCAGTCATCTGACCTACAGCGTCACCAGCGAGTTCACACTGGAGAGAAGCCACTCACCTGCTCAGAATGTGGGAAGGAATTCACTCGGTCATTTGACCTAATGGCTCACCAACAAGATCACTCTGGGGAGCGCCCATACACCTGCTCGAACTGTGGGAAGGGATTCACTTTGTCATCTAAGCTACTGATACATCCTCATGTTCACAGTGGGGAGCCGTTCACCTACTCAGTCTCCGGTATGAGATTCACTGATTCATCCACCCTACAGCGTCACCAACGAGTTCACACTGGGGAGTGGCCGCTCACCTGCTCAGTCTGTGGGAAGGGATTCACTAGGTCATCCCGCCTACTGGTACATCAGCGAGTTCATACTGGGGAGAGGCCATTCACCTGTTCAGACTGTGGGAAGGGATTCACTCAGTCATTCAATCTGCAGAGTCATCAACGAGTTCACACTGGGGAGAAGCCATTCACCTGCTCAGTCTGTGGGAAGGGATTCACTCAGTCATCCAACCTGCAGAGTCATCAGCGAGTTCACGCTGGGGAGAAGCCGTTCACCTGCTCAGAATGTGGGAAGGGATTCACTAGGTCATCCCGCCTACTGGTACATCAGCGAGTTCATACTGGGGAGAGGCCATTCACCTGTTCAGACTGTGGGAAGGGATTCACTCAGTCATTCAATCTGCAGAGTCATCAACGAGTTCACACTGGGGAGAAGCCATTCACCTGCTCAGAATGTGGGAAGGGATTCACTCGGTCATTTGACCTAATTGCTCACCAACGAGTTCACACTGGTGAGCGGCCATTCACCTGCTCAGTCTGTGGGAAGGGATTCACTCAGTCATCCAACCTGCAGAGTCATCAGCGAGTTCACGCTGGGGAGAAGCCGTTCACCTGCTCAGAATGTGGGAAGGGTTTCTCTCATTTATCCAACCTACAGAGACATCAGCGAGTTCACACTGAGGAGAAGCTGATCACCTGCTCAGTCTGTGAGAAGGGATTCACTTGCTCATCTACACTGAAGGTACATCTGTGAGTTCACACTGAGGAGAAGCCGTTCACCTGCTAAGAATGTGGGAAAGGATTCACTAACTACTGGCACAACAGTCAGTTCACACTAGGGAGTGGCCGTTGTTATGAATCCCTGGGTTTCTTTTGCTGTGGACTGTCACTTTAAGAGAGAGATAGATTACGAAGATGAATCAGTCTGACTTACAGCTTGTTTAGTTTTAACCAAGGACACAGACACTCATAGTCAGATGGAGGTGAAGGAGGAAAAATGGAAGGATCGAAACAAAGTAAGTAATGGCCAAGGGTCACTGTTTAGAACTATCCTATGCCCACAACGGTGAGTTAATTATCGATTCACTGTACATCGATTGTGTGGTTGGCACCTTGTTTGATCCATAGGAGTGGATCTGATTTGGGGTATACTGTGAAGACCACTGATGTGTTAACCATTGTCTGGCTGTGTTGTGGTAATTAACTTGAAGACAATACCCCTGGTGACAAGTCATTTTTGTGATAATTCATATGTGAGTTTGAAATGACGACAGGTAAAATCTACAGCAACTGCTCTCTCGTTTTACCACCATGGAGCATGTGGAATTCGACATAATTGCCTTCTCTTGACATTTAGCCTGGATTACAAATACCTCTCACTCATCACCTGTTCCGTGGATGAACTGAAGTTTCATACTTTGCCATCTCAATACTCCAAGAATTGTTTCCCGGAGCTCCATAGTTTGAGAGTTTTATTTATTCACATATATACACATAACACTGTTAACTTTTGTTTATCTTGCTTAAGTTGCTATATTATAAGTATATTCTAATAAAGGTTTTAACATAAAAAAACAGACTCCAATTGCTGCTGATTTATTTCTAATGCGTTACTGTTCATAACAAAATTGGGACCTGCGTCCGGGATATGGACAGATTTTTGTATTCAATAATTATCGATTTCATTTCGGAAATCCCTTCTGATTTATCTGTGTGTGGAAACTTTGCAGCAATGGATGCTGATTATTGTTTGGAAGCGCCAGCCTCTGAGGCATTAGGGGATGTCAGAAGAATTGAGCTGTTGAGTATTGCTAAGGTGAAATTGACAATGAGGAGGGCACAGATGCAGAGGATTATAGCCGATCGTTATGTATCTGAGGGTGTGTTTAAAGTGGAAGAGTTGGAGGTATTTCCTGAAAGTAAACATCGTGAGCTCCAGTACAAGTGAGAAAAATTAAAGATGGAGGCTGCGGAAAGGCAGAGGCAATTTAAGGCTGGAGAGGCAGAAAAACAGAGGGAGGAAGCAGAAAGACAGAGGCTGTTCGAGCTGGAAAAGATAGAGAGATTGCAGCAAAGGGGTCTAGCGTTGGACTCTGGCGATCAGTTTGAGGCCAGTCGGGAAGTTAAATTGGTACCTCCATTTGACGAGGCAGAGGTTGATAAATACTTTCAGCATTTTGTGATGGTTGCTCAGAGTTTAAAGTAGCCAAAAGAAGGTTAGCCTATTCTCCTACATAGTGTAATTAAGGGGAAGGCTCAGTCAGCGTATTCTGCTTTGACAGTTGATTAAGCAGCTGATTGTGACATCGTGAAACAGGCTGTATGCAAAGCTTACGAGTTGGTCCCAGAATCATACAGCAAAAGTTTAGAAATTTGAGGAAATCTGTGAACCGGACTAAAATGGAATTTGTTTTTGAGAAGTTTGTGTGTTTTACTGGCCGGTGCACACGTAAAAATATAAATAATGATTTTAACAGCTTGAACTTGTTGCTTTTAACTGAAGAATTCAAAAGGTGTGTCCCTGATGAAATAAAGACGTATTTAGATGAAAAGGATGCTGCCAGTTTGCAGGAGTCTGCTAGATTAGCAGAGGAGTTTGTTTTAACTCATAAGTTTAAGTTTATCCCAAATAAGAGCTACCAAAATAGTCGCAAGGATAACCAGGGTAAAAAAGAAATTAAAGCTGGGACTAGTGACAAGAGTAAGGATGAAGGAAAGCAGTTGAAGGAGAAATATTCTGATCTTGCTTGTTACTATTGTAAGAAAGCTGGTCATATGATGGCTAATTGTTCCGTACTGAAGAAGAAAAAGGAAAAGGAGTCAGTCCCAAATGCCTGTATTGAGTATGCTGAAGCACCTATAAACCCGCAGGGTCCTGAACATTCTGTTTGAGGCTCAGTTAAGGTCTCAGAGGTCTGACCGAGTTAAGAAGGGATTCGATCATTTTATGTCAGATGGGTTTGTATTAGTAAAGGAAGGGTCAACCCCGGTACCAGTGACAATTATTTGAGTTACTGGGGCTTCTCAGTCACTTATATCAGACAGCGTTCTAAAGTTTGGTGATGAGACTAACACTGGTGAGGTAAATCTTATTAAAGGCATTGAGGGCGGCATGGTTTCCGTGCCGTTGCACAAGGTAGCTTTACTGTAAGTGTTGGTTTCGGGACCTGTTAAGACCTGTTAAGATTGCAGTTTACCAGAGGAAGATGTTACTTTCCTGTTAGTGAATGACCTGGCAGATGGTAAAGTTGTTCCTGCAGTGCAGTTAACAATTAACGCAACCACTAATGACCCACAGAAAGAATTCTACTGGCCTAATCTGAGGAATGATGCTGTGACCCTTTGCAGGAACTGTCACATTGGTCAAGTTGTTGGTAAACCTAATCAGATCTCCACAGTGTCCCACTGCAGTCTATATATAATTGCATTTGGTGAACCCTTTTCAAAATTTCTAGTGGATTGTGTTGGCCGATTGCCAAAGACTAAAGCTGGCCATCAGTATCTGCTAACTATTATGTGTACTGCATCCAGATTCCCAGAGACAATACCTCTCAGAAATATTAAAGCTAAAACTGTGGCGAAGGCTCTTACCAAGTTTTTACTTTATCTGGTTTGCCTAAAGAAATCCAGTCTGATCAATGAAGCAATTTTACATCTGGATTATTCCAGCTTGTACTTTATGTACTGGGAGCTAAACTAATTACAACGTCTGCGTACCATCCAGAATTACGATAGGTTCTAGAAAGAATTCATTCTACCCTCAAAACAATGATTAAGACATAATGTGTTCCAGACTGTCTCTCTTACGCCGTGCTTTGTAAAGTCTTGAAAAATACATTATCGGACATACGCATGCGTATGCCAAAAAAAGACATACTGTGTTGAAAATGGAAAAGACTGAAATGAAGGAATATATTTGCTTTTGTTCGCAGTAAGAGAGTTGGTACAGGAGTCACTGGGATTTAGTCCATTTGAATTTGTATTTGGTCAGAGAGTGAGGGGACCTTTGACCTTGTTAAAGGTATAGTGAATTGATGGGGATGTGCACGTAAACTTGTTAGACTAAGTTTTGAAGTTCAACAATGAACTACTCCAGGCCTGTAGTCTAGCGAGACAAAACTTAAAGATTTCTCAAAACCAATTGAAGTGTTGGTTTGATAAATGGGCTTGCGAAAGAAAATACCAGGTGGGCGATAAGTTGCTTAACTTATCTCCAACGTTGACAAATCCACTTCAGGCAAAACTCAGTGGACCGTATGAAATAGTCTCTCAAATTAATAATGAGAATTATGTTATCAAAACACCCGACCGATGTAAACTAACACAGGTGGTACAGATAAATATAATATAGCCTTATTTTGACAAGAGTGTTGTAGTCAAAACATATGAATCTGGCAAACCTGAGAATGAAGCAATTGACTTGTCTGAGACTTTTCACAAGCCACACGTGGTCCCAGTAAGGCTAATGAACACCGTTGTTCCAGAAAACATTGATAGCAGTTTGACTCACTTGCAGCCAAAGAAACAACAACAGCTGAAGGAAGTAATTCTACAGTTTAAAGATTTATTTCCCAATGTTTCCAAGCAAACCACGGTCGCAATACATGATGTAGATATTGGTTAAACAGATTAAGCAACACCCATATCGCATGAACGTAGAAAAGTGTAACTTGGCTGAGCAAGAAATTGAAAATATGCAGAAAATGGTATTATTAGTCCTTCAGCATCAGATTGGAGCTCACACTGCGTTATTGTGCCCAAACCTGATGGTAGTGTTAGATTTTGCACTGATTATAAGAAGGCAAATGCAGTAACAAAAACACATGCCTATTCTATCCCTAGGATGGATGATTGCATCGATAAGGTTGGAAAAGCTGAATTTCTTACAAAGATTGATCTGTTGTCAGGGTATTGATGTGTTCCATTGACGGGCAGAGGTAGAAATAATTCTGCATTTATGATACCACCTGGGTTGTATGAATATAATGTCTTGCTGTTTGGAATGAGAACTGGTCCAGGAACATTCCGGAGAATGAATGATTCTGTAATTCGAGGGCTGGAACACACAGATGCCTATACTGATGACTTAGTCACAGGGAGTGACACTTGGGAAGAGCATATCTCTGCAGTAGAAAAGCTGTTTGACAGGTTTTCCCAGGCCAGCCTTACAGTTAACTTAGATAAGATTGAATTTGGCCATGCCATTCTGACCTGTCTTGTCTATGATGTAGGTCAATGCAAGTTGGCTCCTGTTCGGGCAAAAGTCCAGGCAATTTCTCAAGTTCCTATTCTGACTGCTAAGAAGGCTCTCAGAAGGTTTCTGGGAATGGATGGACATTATCGTAAGCTCTGTAAGAACTTTGCTGCTATCGCTCTTCCTCTGACTAATCTCCGGAAGAAGGGTGAAAAGTTTGTTTGGACCGAGCCTCGTCAGGAGGCATTTGATCGATTTTAAGTTATTATGTGAGATTAGGCCAATCAATGTAGTATTGTCAGCAAATTTAATCAGCAGATTGGAGCTGTGGGTGGCAACACCAGTCATGGGTGCACAGAAAGTAAAGGAGGGCGCCAAAGAGACAACCCTGTGGGTTATTTGTCCTCAGGGTCAGAGAGACAGAGGAGATGGAGCCCACTCTTACCACCTGCCGGCTATCTGACAGGAAGTCCAGGATCCAGCTACACAGGGCAGGGTGAAGGCCGAGGTCTCTGAGCTCCTTGTCGATACTTCATGCCTTTGTATGGCTACTGCTCAGCCAATGACTGCAAGGAATGCAGAGAACTTTGGAGAGCAGAGAACATCAGAGAAACAAGCCTCCACTCCATGGACTCTTCCTATACTTCCACTCCCTCGGAAAAGCAGGCCATGGACACAAAAACCTCATAACCTGGACATTCTTGCTGCAAACACGCTCACACATGGGGGAAGAGATACAAAAGCTTTAAAGTGCGTAACACCAGGCTGAAGGATGGCTTCCTGTCGGTGGTTAGAAGCCAAATGAATGATAAAATGGACCCGACCTCACAATGTAACTCGACGTGACCCTGCACCATATGTCTATCTGTACTGCACTTCCTCTGCAGCCATAATGCTTTGCTACAGTTACTTTTTTTGTTGTATATCAGCTCAATGTACTGTTGTAATGTATCGATCTGTGTCGATGGTACATCAGGCAAGATTTTCACTGTAGCTCAGTACGTGATGTTAATAAACAAATTTCCCCAATTTAATTGTGTGGAAATATTATACAGACTGAAATTCTGCTCTGGAACCTCAGAAGGAAACTGAATTGTTGTCATTTCTGAGGAATGCAAATATATGGAAAATGCTTCAATCTCGCTTTACGATCGGCAGCAACTTGGATCAGGTGACCGGTGGTGGGTCTCCCATATCAATAACAGAATCAGGTTTAATAGCACCGGCAAATGCCAGGAAATTCGTTGTTAATTGTTAATTCTTAACAAAAGATTTTAACAATTGCGATTTAAAATAAGAATATATAGTACAAAAGCAGAAAAAATAAAAATGTAATAAAGTATTTTAATTGTGTAGATGTAATAAACCATTTTAATTGTGTGGAACTATTTGACTGACTGGGTTGTTGCTTTGGAAATTCTGAAGTGAAGCTGAATTAAACTTTACACATTTATGAGAAGCTCAGAGAAATACAGATGGCTAAATTCTCACATAAATGGGTCAGACACACAGAAACGTTGGCAACAATCCAGCACATCGAAACAGTGGAATGAAACATGCAGAAAATATTACAGAAAAAAAAACATTGTCTACCCACAGTGAGAGGACGTGACAGATCCGGATCTCACTGCCTCGTCTGAAGGGGCAAAAGGTGAAGCTACACGGACACGTAGAGCAGTGACCCGCAAATGCTGCAGATCTGCGGAACAACGTGAACAGGAAAAGGGATCAGGTCACGGGTGGAGGGTCTCCCAGCTGAACTGGTGACTCCGCACCTCTCACCTCACACACTGCCCGACCCATCCGCCGCGTTCCAAACATTATTCCATATTTACACCAGATACATGGTTCCTTTTCCACACCATATCTACACCGATTCCTTTCCCTCCACCCCCAGGTCACAGAGTCACGGGGTCGATTCCCATCCCGGTCCGAAACATAATTCAAGCCCAAACAGGAAGTGTTCACGTTTCATTTAAACCAGTTCTGTGTTTATAAACACTAATTTCTATTCACATTCCTCCGGCTTCAGTGGACAGGAACACTGAAACGTGAAGTGAGAAACAGCAGGAGGTGGCCATTCGGCCCCTGTAACCATCAACAAGATGGCGGCTGCTCTCCCATCTCAGCCACGTTTCTGTCCGATCCTCATTTCCTCGATCCCTTCGGTCTCCACACTTCTGCCGGCCTCTTTTCCACGTGAGGACGATCACTGAGTCTTCACTGCCCTCTGTGGAGGGGATTTACAGATATTCACCACCCTCGGAATAGAGACTTTTCCCCTCATCACAGTCCCGGACAGTACACCACCTTTTTCAGAGACTGTGATATCTGGTTCAACCAGTAATGATGTTGTGCATTTCAAAGTGTTCTCCTCTCAGTCCTCTATTCTCTAAATGAAAGGGTTATCACATTTGATCTTTCTTCAAGTTGTGACCCCACCACTCCAGGGATCAGTCAGGTGAATCTTCATAATCTTCTTATAGCAAATACTCTCTAACCTCTTTGCTCATCCTCTATGGAATTAACTTCTGCAGCCCCGTTTTGCCCCAAACTCTCACCTCCCACCCCTGTCACTATTTTCACCATCCACCTCCCCCCTATCCTGGATCCACCTCTCACTCCCCAGCTCTTGCCCCATCCCCACCCCTCACCTCTTTTCTCTGACTATTTCCTGTCCACACTCAGACCAGAGTGTGGGTCTCGGCCCGAAATGTTGACGGTCCATTTCCCTCCTCAGATGCTGCCCGACCCTCTGAGTTCCTCCGGCAGTTTGTTCTTTGATCTGTATAACCCGTGTTAGTATGGGGAGAGAGATTTTAAACCATTTTGCATGGTTAGGGTTAATGCACTTCTAGGTGAGACAACAGCATTAATCATGGGTTTCATCACTGAATCCAGTGTTGTGGGATGTAAAGTCCCCTGTTATATGTCCAGCTGTGCCGTGTTTTTGTGGAATGGGCAGCGTGGTGTTTGTCTCGATTCGGGTCTCAACACCAGAATTGCCAGCGGGGTCCACACACAGTGTGAAAACCCCCCGTCCCTGCAGTCTTTGTCTCCTGGTAAACTCAACACCCTGACAGTGTGGACCATAGATACCCCTTCCTCTCAGAGTCAGGGGATGAGATGAATTATATTTATTGGTCATTAAAGTTCACCCAGATTCGTTTGGACGGATTTGATGTGGAGTTCGGGGTGTCACAGTGAAAGGTCCGGACGGCCGAACTCTCTCCGTTGTCCAAACATCCTTCCAGGTGAGGCGACACTTCACCTGTGAATCTTCCGGGGTTGCCCGTTGTGTCCGCTGCTCCCGATGCGGCCGCATCTACACTGGTGACGCCGGCTCCTCCGCAGTTGTGTCGGGTAGGAAAGTTTTTTTAACGGGTGTCGATATTTTTCTTCCCTTTTGTGCGGGAGGGGTGGGTTTTGGGGGTTGATGATCGGGATGCCGTCCTTTTTGATGCGGGAGGTTTGGAGGGAGTTTCATTTTTTTCTCTCTGAACGACTTTCATGTTTTCTTTGTTTCGTGATTTTCTGGAGAAGAAAAAAACTCAGCGTTATTTATGGATACCTGCTTTGATAATAAATTAACCTTTGAACTATCCACTCCGAGCGGGACTTACTTAGTTAGTCACTCAGACAGGAACAGTCTGTGAATGCTCCCATCCCAATTCACCAATTCCGCATACACCACAGATATATCTGTCCAGATATTCCCCGCACAAGACAGGCTGGAGCCAAAAATATTTACTACATGACAGACCTGAAAGACAAATTACAAAATAATCATAATGGCTTACACACACAGAACAGACTGACGCTGTCCTATCTCTACACATGAGTGCACAAGGAGATAAGCATCCTGAAACCATAGCTACCTACCCTCAAGAAGAAATATGGCTCAGCATGGCTTAGTACATCTGTTGATCATCAGCAGTTTCTTTCAGATAAACAGGCTGTTATAGTTTAACGAAGTGTTAACCCTTTTACATACTTTAACTTTCCCTCCTTTAGGTCATTACATGATCAACAAAGCAGTAATATTTTGCAAATAAATCAAATAAGTACAGCGTTAACTTCTCAGTGGGTAAAAGCGGCATACATCAGTAATTATAACAATGATATGTACAACCATTTTGACATAATGCAATTTCGTGCCCCACATATTACCGACAGGTCTTCGAAGATCACCATTTCGACCCTTCGGTGAACCCGTGTAAATCCTGCCCTACTCTCTTGATGCTGTCAGTCTCCTTGGCAGTGTGCTCGGAGAGGGATGTAACGTTAGTCGCCTCATCAGGGATATAGGTGCAGCATTCTGTGTCAATAATAGCACAGGTTCCCCCTTTCTCAGCTGGGATAAAATCTAAAGCTCTTCGATTCTGTATGACTGTTTGCCGGATTGCAATTATTTCAGTGGATATTTCTGTTACTTGGGCCTGTGTTTCTGTCAGGGCCCCTGCAGTATTTTGGCCAGCTCCTTCAAGTGCTTGTAGCCAAATTGATTATCTCTCGTGAATTCCTGGCTACTCCATATGAGAGAAAAGCGATCATCCAAAATCGCTCCGTCTCAGTTATTCTTCTCAGCTGTTGGCACCTGCGGTTCTGGCCAGGATGCATGTTTCCCAGTATATGAAGTTCAGTTTGGTGGGGACCTGAGATTCCATTCCTCAAAACACCGACAGCCACAGTCATCTTTGACTGGACCACAGTTTCTCACTCTCTTCCCCTGGTGTTATTTGAGGAAGCCCAGGCTGAGAGTTTCTCACTCTGGTTGAGCAGGATTACAGACATTGGAATCATAGTTTTACCTAGCAGGCCCCTAGTTCTACCAGTTTGGCAAGGTGTGACAGAGAAACGGAAAGGTGTTAACATGGGGGCCCCCAGAAAGAAATAAACACGAACACCTCTGTTACATTCCTGTAACGGTTTAAATGAACCAGCAGCAATAGACCACACCTGGTGTGTGGTTTTGATGTTAAAACCACTGTTTTTATTCGTATCTACTTATAATATAACAAATTAAGCAAAATAATCAAAAGCTAAAAATGATATGAGTACACATATGTGTAAATATAACTCCCAAACCACTGAGCCCAGGGAATACCAAGCTTAAATCTTGACATGGTAAACTATGAAAGTTCAGTTCATCCACGGAATCAATGACGAGAGAGAGATATTTGTAATCCAAGGTTAATGTCAAGAGAAGGCAATTACGTTGAATTCCACAAATTCCACAGCGGTAAAACAAGATAACAGTCGCTGTAGGTCTTATCCGTCGTTGTTCTAAATCCACATATGAATTATCACCAGAAGCAGCTTTTCACGGGAGTACTGTCTTCAGAAGGAACTACCGCCCAGGCAAGGGTTAACACACAGGTAGCTTCGGCAAAGGTACTCTCAGTCCAGATCAAACACACCACTTCTCACAAGTGTTTACCACATAACACACCCGAATCCAGCTAAGGGTTAACAAAAGAGGTAGACAAGAGATACTCCAACAATATCCCGATTTGGATTATACGAATTATCACCAGCAGTGATTGGTCACAGGGGTACCTCTACAAGTGAATTACCACACCCAGGCAAGGGTTAGCACAAGTGGGCCTCACAGGGTACTCCCAAACCAACAGATCCACTCCAATGGACCAAACAAAATGACAATCACGCATTCGGTATACGCTGGATCAATAATCAACCCACCTTGTGGGCATAGGAGAGTCCAAACAGTGGCCTTTGGCCGCTAGGCACTTTGTTTCGAACTTTCCATCTTCTTTCTTTCTCTCTGGCTGACTGTGTTTGTGACTGTCCTTGCTTAAATAAAACAAACTGTGAGCTATGTAAACACAACCTGCAAGCAAGTGTAAACACGCTACATAGTCAAATATTTCGGCCCCTCTCTCTTCCTCAGTAAGAATCAAACAGGAGACGGGAAAGCCAGGCTTGTATGCACAGGAATTTAGAAGGAGAATTTAAAATTTAGTATTTTCTCCCTGTGTGGCCTTTTTACTTATCTTCTGTTACTCTTTAAAAATTTCCCAATCCTCTGGCTTCCCACTCATATTTGCTATGTTACACATCTTCTCTTTTATTTTTATACTGTCCTTGACTTCCCTTGTCAGACATTGTCGCCCCCTACTACCCTTAGCTGGATTTTACCACTGAAATTGTTTGGGAGGACAACCAGAGGCCATGGGTTAAGGGTGAAAGGTGAAATGTTAAGGTGAACATGAGGGGGAACTTCTTCACACAGACAGTCATTCGGGTGTGGAATGAACAGCCAGCACAAGTGGTGCATGCGAGCATGCTGTTAACATTTAAGAGGTTCGTGTAGGTACCTCGATAGTAGGGATGTGGGAGTGGGCAGTTTAATTACTTCAGCACAAACCAGATGGCCCAAAAGGCCTGTTTCTGTATTGTAATTTTCCACAAGAACCTGAAGTAATACTAATATTCCCTCTAAATCATTTTAACAGCTGTGCAGACCAACCATTCACCTCAGCAGGGATTTTTTTTTTATGGCGTTAAAATTGTGGAACCTTAAGTTAATAATAGGTAACAAAAAATCCCAGATGCACGTCAAGAAAGACAATTTGCATGAGTGTGTTTCAGTTACTGTGGGGCCAGGCACCCATGCAGCTCAGCAGGAAGAGGGAATAATACCAATGGAGAGAGTCAAACTGAGCCAGGGTACAAATTGCAGATGGCAGAAATGCCCCATTCTTATACAAATAGGAAGGACATCGGGGAATTAATGGTCATTCCAGATACCAGCTCTCTGCCCAATCAGGAGATGATTTCTCTGTCCAACTTGTGTTCAGCCTCATTGTAACTGTGAGGAACAGCCAGATCAAAACTTGGCGACTCAAGCAATCTCATCTGAAATGTTGTCCTGCAGCCATTGATGGACCTTGTAAATCATTTCAGAGGTTAAAAATAGAAGGAATTTGTCTCCAGGAATCTCAAACACAGCGCGCCAGTTTTGCTGTCTCTGTCCAGATATTTAAGAAGTGGAGCAAGGGATTCAATCGACCATCCTTCCT